>NC_074694.1:552500-671079 GCF_029448725.1 Salvelinus fontinalis
TTCCTGCTGTTTGTTTGCTGCTGTTTGTTTACTGCTGTTTGTTTACTGCTGTTTGTTTACTGCTGTTTACTTAGTGCTGTTTGTTTACTGCTGTTTGTTTACTGTTTACCTCAATGATCCTGTTTTGTAGTACCCGCCTCAGAACAGCATGAGACAGACAACAACATAGATACGACTGTATTTGATCACCTGAATCAGAAAACCAGGATATGATCGTTTGTATCGAGTGTAGCAGAATAATACCCCAATAATTAGAATAATTTGGCAATGATACACCTACTTACATTTACATTTTTACATTTAAGTCATTTAGCAGACGCTCTTATCCAGAGCGACTTACAAATTGGTGCATTCACCTTATGATATCCAGTGGAACAGCCACTTTACAATAGTGCATCTAAATCTTTTAAGGGGGGGGGGGGTTAGGAGGATTACTTTATCCTATCCTAGGTATTCCTTAAAGAGGTGGGGTTTCAGGTGTCTCCGGAAGGTGGTGATTGACTCCGCTGACCTGGCGTCGTGAGGGAGTTTGTTCCACCATTGGGGTGCCAGAGCAGCGAACAGTTTTGACTGGGCTGAGCGGGAACTGTACTTCCTCAGAGGTAGGGAGGCGAGCAGGCCAGAGGTGGATGAACGCAGTGCCCTTGTTTGGGTGTAGGGCCTGATCAGAGCCTGAAGGTACGGAGGTGCCGCTCCCCTCACAGCTCCGTAGGCAAGCACCATGGTCTTGTAGCGGATGCGAGCTTCAACTGGAAGCCAGTGGAGAGAGCGGAGGAGCGGGGTGACGTGAGAGAACTTGGGAAGGTTGAACACCAGACGGGCTGCGGCGTTCTGGATGAGTTGTAGGGGTTTAATGGCACAGGCAGGGAGCCCAGCCAACAGCGAGTTGCAGTAATCCAGACGGGAGATGACAAGTGCCTGGATTAGGACCTGCGCCGCTTCCTGTGTGAGGCAGGGTCGTACTCTGCGAATGTTGTAGAGCATGAACCTACAGGAACGGGCCACCGCCTTGATGTTAGTTGAGAACGACAGGGTGTTGTCCAGGATCACGCCAAGGTTCTTAGCGCTCTGGGAGGAGGACACAATGGAGTTGTCAACCGTGATGGCGAGATCATGGAACGGGCAGTCCTTCCCCGGGAGGAAGAGCAGCTCCGTCTTGCCGAGGTTCAGCTTGAGGTGGTGATCCGTCATCCACACTGATATGTCTGCCAGACATGCAGAGATGCGATTCGCCACCTGGTTATCAGAAGGGGGAAAGGAGAAGATTAATTGTGTGTCGTCTGCATAGCAATGATAGGAGAGACCATGTGAGGATATGACAGAGCCAAGTGACTTGGTGTATAGCGAGAATAGGAGAGGGCCTAGAACAGAGCACTGGGGGACACCAGTGGTGAGAGCACGTGGTGCGGAGACAGATTCTCGCCACGCCACCTGGTAGGAGCGACCTGTCAGGTAGGACGCAATCCAAGCGTGGGCCGCGCCAGAGATGCCCAACTCGGAGAGGGTGGAGAGGAGGATCTGATGGTTCACAGTATCAAAGGCAGCCGATAGGTCTAGAAGGATGAGAGCAGAGGAGAGAGAGTTAGCTTTAGCAGTGCGGAGCGCCTCCGTGACACAGAGAAGAGCAGTCTCAGTTGAATGACTAGTCTTGAAACCTGACTGATTTGGATCAAGAAGGTCATTCTGAGAAAGATAGCAGGAGAGCTGGCCAAGGACGGCACGTTCAAGAGTTTTGGAGAGAAAAGAAAGAAGGGATACTGGTCTGTAGTTGTTGACATCGGAGGGATCGAGTGTAGGTTTTTCAGAAGGGGTGCAACTCTCGCTCTCTTGAAGACGGAAGGGACGTAGCCAGCGGTCAAGGATGAGTTGATGAGCGAGGTGAGGTAAGGGAGAAGGTCTCCGGAAATGGTCTGGAGAAGAGAGGAGGGGATAGGGTCAAGCGGGCAGGTTGTTGGGCGGCCGGCCGTCACAAGACGCGAGATTTCATCTGGGGAGAGAGGGGAGAAAGAGGTCAAAGCACAGGGTAGGGCAGTGTGAGCAGAACCAGCGGTGTCGTTTGACTTAGCAAACGAGGATCGGATGTCGTCGACCTTCTTTTCAAAATGGTTGACGAAGTCATCCGCAGAGAGGGAGGAGGGGGGGGAGGGGGAGGAGGATTCAGGAGGGAGGAGAAGGTGGCAAAGAGCTTCCTAGGGTTAGAGGCAGATGCTTGGAATTTAGAGTGGTAGAAAGTGGCTTTAGCAGCAGAGACAGAAGAGGAAAATGTAGAGAGGAGGGGGTGAAAGGATGCCAGGTCCGCAGGGAGGCGAGTTCTCCTCCATTTCCGCTCGGCTGCCCGGAGCCCTGTTCTGTGAGCTCGCAATGAGTCGTCGAGCCACGGAGCAGGAGGGGAGGACCGAGCCGGCCTGGAGGATAGGGGACATAGAGAGTCAAAGGATGCAGAAAGGGAGGAGAGGAGGGTTGAGGAGGCAGAATCAGGAGATAGGTTGGAGAAGGTTTGAGCAGAGGGAAGAGATGATAGGATGGAAGAGGAGAGAGTAGCGGGGGAGAGAGAGCGAAGGTTGGGACGGGGCGATACCATCCGAGTAGGGGCAGAGTGGGAAGTGTTGGATGAGAGCGAGAGGGAAAAAGATACAAGGTAGTGGTCGGAGACTTGGAGGGGAGTTGCAATGAGATTAGTGGAAGAACAGCATCTAGTAAAGATGAGGTCAAGCGTATTGCCTGCCTTGTGAGTAGGGGGGGGAAGGTGAGAGGGTGAGGTCAAAAGAGGAGAGGAGTGGAAAGAAGGAGGCAGAGAGGAATGAGTCAAAGGTAGACGTGGGGAGGTTAAAGTCACCCAGAACTGTGAGAGGTGAGCCATCCTCAGGAAAGGAACTTATCAAGGCGTCAAGCTCATTGATGAACTCTCCAAGGGAACCTGGAGGGCGATAAATGATAAGGATGTTAAGCTTGAAAGGGCTGGTAACTGTGACAGCATGGAATTCAAAGGAGGCGATAGACAGATGAGTCAGGGGAGAAAGAGAGAATGTCCACTTGGAGAGATGAGGATCCCAGTGCCACCACCCCGCTGACCAGAAGCTCTCGGGGTGTGCGAGAACACGTGGGCAGACGAGGAGAGAGCAGTAGGAGTAGCAGTGTTATCTGTGGTAATCCATGTTTCCGTCAGTGCCAAGAAGTCGAGGGACTGGAGGGAAGCATAGGCTGGGATGAACTCTGCCTTGTTGGCCGCAGATCGGCAGTTCCAGAGGCTGCCGGAGACCTGGAACTCCACGTGGGTCGTGCGCGCTGGGACCACCAGGTTAGGGTGGCAGCGGCCACGCGGTGTGAAACGTTTGTATGGTCTGTGCAGAGAGGAGAGAACAGGGATAGACAGACACATAGTTGACAGGCTACAGAATAAGCTACGCTAATGCAAAATGGAGATTGGAATGACAAGTGGACTACACGTCTCGAATGTTCAGAAAGTTAAGCTTACGTTGCAAAAATCTTATTGACTAAAATGATTAAAGTGATACAGTACTGCTGGCTGGTGAAGTAGGCTAGCTAGCAGTGGCTGCGTTGTTGACTTTGTTTGAAAGTGTTGCTGGTTAGGTAGCCTCGAACTGGCTAGGTAACCTCGATAACTGGCTAGATAATTACTCTAAACTACACAATTATCTTAGATACAAGGACAGCAAAGACAACTATGTAGCTAGCTAACACTACACTAATCAAATCGTTCCGTTGTACTGTTTCGGTAGAAGTTGGCTAGCTGGCTAGCTAGCAGTGTTGACAACGTTAGGACGGCAAAAATAGCTGGCTAGCTGACTTTGTTTGAAAGTGGAGCTGGCTAGGTAACCTCGATAACTGGCTAGATAATTACTCTAAACTACACAATTATCTTAGATACAAAGACAGCAAAGACAACTATGTAGCTAGCTAACACTACACTAATCAAATCGTTCCGTTGTAATGTTTCGGTAGAAGTTGGCTAGCTGGCTAGCTAGCAGTGTTGACAACGTTAGGACGGCGAAAATAGCTGGCTAGCTGACTTTGTTTGAAAGTGGAGCTGGCTAGGTAACCTCGATAACTGGCTAGATAATTACTCTAAACTACACAATTATCTTAGATACAAAGACAGCAAAGACAACTATGTAGCTAGCTAACACTACACTAATCAAATCGTTCCGTTGTAATGTTTCGGTAGAAGTTGGCTAGCTGGCTAGCTAGCAGTGTTGACAACGTTAGGACGGCGAAAATAGCTGGCTAGCTGACTTTGTTTGAAAGTGGAGCTGGCTAGGTAACCTCGATAACTGGCTAGATAATTACTCTAGACTACACAATTATCTTAGATACAAAGACAGCAAAGACAACTATGTAGCTAGCTAACAGTACACTAATCAAATCGTTCCGTTGTAATGTTTCGGTAGAAGTTGGCTAGCTGGCTAGCTAGCAGTGTTGACAACGTTAGGACGGCGAAAATAGCTGGCTAGCTGACTTTGTTTGAAAGTGGAGCTGGCTAGGTAACCTCGATAACTGGCTAGATAATTACTCTAAACTACACAATTATCTTAGATACAAAGACAGCAAAGACAACTATGTAGCTAGCTAACACTACACTAATCAAATCGTTCCGTTGTAATGATTCGGTAGAAGTTGGCTAGCTGGCTAGCTAGCAGTGTTGACAACGTTAGAAGATTCGATAATTCGGTAATAATCTAAACTACACAATTATCTTTGATACAAAGACGGCTATGTAGCTGTATATCTATGTAGCTGTATATCTATGTAGCTGTATATCTATGTAGCTGTATATCTATGTAGCTGTATATCTATGTAGCTGTATATCTATGTAGCTGTATATCTATGTAGCTGTATATCTATGTAGCTGTATATCTATGTAGCTGTATATCTATGTAGCTGTATATCTATGTAACTGTATATCTATGTAGCTAGCTAAGAAAAAAAGTGCTAAGATCAAACAAATCAAACCGTTGTACTGTAATGAAATGAATTGAAATGTAATACTACCTGTGGAGCGAAACGAAATGCGACTACTCGCTCCAACCCGGAAGTCTATAGTCTATACTTCACATTCACACGTGTACATGCATGTACTCTGCCCAGCCTGCCCTGCTATCGGGGGGAAGGGGGGGAGGGGGGGGGGCAGTTACTTGGAACAGCCACTAGGAACAGTGGGAGGAGAGAACTCTACAAGCACACTGTTGAACAGACAGTTGCTATTTATTTAGCAGTAGTCGTTATGACGTTTTGTTCTGTACAAGTACTGTAGCTAGCAGGAGTGATCCGCTGCAACTTTAAAGACTTTGTTTCAATTGGAAGGAATTGAGGTGATCGTATGGTGTTGTATGTTAGTTAGTCATAGGACATACAAGACATGAGTGTTTGAACAAATGCTCATTGGCATTTACTCAGGACGTGTTCAAATGGGTCACATATATATAATGTCCTATTGTCATTTAAATATGCATGCTGATTGATCCCAAGACCAACTCAGACCAGGTCACATCCTCCTATTCAGACCAGGTCATATCCTCCTATTCAGACCAGGTCATATCCTCCTCCTATACAGACCAGGTCAAATCCTCCTATTCAGACCAGGTCATATCCTCCTATACAGACCAGGTCATATCCTCCTCCTATACAGACCAGGTCAGATCCTCCTATTCAGACCAGGTCATATCCTCCTCCAATACAGACCAGGTCATATCCTCCTATTCAGACCAGGTCATATCCTCCTATTCAGACCAGGTCATATCCTCCTCCTATTCAGACCAGGTCATATCCTCCTCCTATTCAGACCAGGTCATATCCTCCTATTCAGACCAGGTCATATGCTCCTCCTATTCAGACCAGGTCATATCCTCCCATACAGACCAGGTCATATCCTCTTATTCAGACCAGGTCATATCCTCCTCCTATACAGACCAGGTCATATCCTACTCCTATACAGACCAGGTCATATACTCCTCCTATACAGACCAGGTCACATCCTCCTCCTATACAGACCAGGTCATATCCTCCTCCTATACAGACCAGGTCATATCCTCCTCCTATTCAGACCACGTCATATCCTCCTCCTATTCAGACCAGGTCATATCCTCCTCCTATACAGACCAGGTCATATCCTCCTCCTATTCAGACCAGGTCATATCCTCCTCCTATTCAGACCAGGTCATATCCTCCTCCTATACAGACCAGGTCATATCCTCCTCCTATTCAGACCAGGTCATATCCTCCTCCTATACAGACCAGGTCATATCCTCCTCCTATTCAGACCAGGTCACATCCTCCTCCTATACAGACCAGGTCATATCCTCCTCCTATACAGACCAGGTCATATCCTCCTCCTCTTCAGACCAGGTCATATCCTCCTCCTATTCAGACCAGGTCATATCCTCCTATTCAGACCAGGTCATATCCTCCTCCTATTCAGACCAGGTCATATCCTCCTCCTATACAGACCAGGTCATATCCTCCTCAGATTCAGACCAGGTCATATCCTCCTCCTATTCAGACCAGGTCCTATCCTCCTCCTATACAGACCAGGTCATATCCTCCTCCTATAAAGACCAGGTCATATCCTCCAATTCAGACCAGGTCATATCCTCCTCCTATTCAGACCAGGTCATATCCTCCTATACAGACCAGGTCATATCCTCCTATACAGACCAGGTCATAGCCTCCTATACAGACCAGGTCATATCCTCCTCCTATACAGACCAGGTCATATCCTCCTCCTATACAGACCAGGTCATATCCTCCTCCTATACAGACCAGGTCATATCCTCCTCCTATTCAGACCAGGTCATATCCTCCTCCTATTCAGACCAGGTCATATCCTCCTCCTATTCAGACCAGGTCATATCCTCCTCCTATACAGACCAGGTCATATCCTCCTATATAGACCAGGTCACATCCTCCTCCTATTCAGACCAGGTCATATCCTCCTCCTATTCAGACCAGGTCATATCCTCCTATTCAGACCAGGTCATATCCTCCTCCTATTCAGACCAGGTCATATCCTCCTCCTATACAGACCAGGTCATATCCTCCTCATATTCAGACCAGGTCATATCTTCCTCCTATTCAGACCAGGTCCTATCCTCCTCCTATACAGACCAGGTCATATCCTCCTCCTATACAGACCAGGTCATATCCTCCTCCTATTCAGACCACGTCATATCCTCCTCCTATTCAGACCAGGTCATATCCTCCACCTATACAGACCAGGTCATATCCTCCTCCTATTCAGACCAGGTCATATCCTCCTCCTATTCAGACCAGGTCATATCCTCCTCCTATACAGACCAGGTCATATCCTCCTCCTATTCAGACAAGGTCATATCCTCCTCCTATTCAGACCAGGTCATATCCTCCTATTCAGACCAGGTCATATCCTGCTCCTATACAGACCAGGTCATATCCTCCTCCTACACAGACCAGGTCATATCCTCCTCCTATTCAGACCAGGTCATATCCTCCTCCTATACAGACCAGGTCATATCCTCCTCCTATTGAGACCAGGTCATATCCTCCTCCTATTCAGACCAGGTCATATCCTCCTATACAGACCAGGTCATATCCTCCTATTCAGACCAGGTCATATCCTCCTCCTATTCAGACCAGGTCATATCCTCCTCCTATACAGACCAGGTCATATCCTCCTCCTATTCAGACCAGGTCATATCCTCCTATACAGACCAGGTCATATCCTCCTCCTATACAGACCAGGTCATATCCTCCTATTCAGACCAGGTCATATCCTCCTATTCAGACCAGGTCATATCCTCCTCCTATACAGACCAGGTCATATCCTCCTCCTACTCAGACCAGGTCATATCCTCCTCCTGTCCAGACCAGGTCATATCCTCCTATTCAGACCAGGTCATATCCTCCTCCTATACAGACCAGGTCATATCCTCTTCATATTCAGACCAGGTCATATCCTCCTCCTATTCAGACCAGGTCATATCCTCCTATTCAGACCAGGTCATATCCTCCTAATCAGACCAGGTCATATCCTCCTCCTGTACAGACCAGGTCATATCCTCCTCCTATTCAGACCAGGTCATATCCTCCTCCTATTCAGACCAGGTCATATCCTCCTCCTATACAGACCAGGTCATATCCTCCTATATAGACCAGGTCATATCCTCCTCCTATTCAGACCAGGTCATATCCTCCTCCTATACAGACCAGGTCATATCCTCGTCATATTCAGACCAGGTCATATCCTCCTCCTATTCAGACCAGGTCATATCCTCCTCCTATACAGACCAGATCATATCCTCCTCCTATACAGACCAGGTCATATCCTCCTATACAGACCAGGTCATATCCTCCTCCTATTCAGACCAGGTCCTATCCTCCTCCTATACAGACCAGGTCATATCCTCCTCCTATTCAGACCAGGTCCTATCCTCCTCCTATTCAGACCAGGTCATATCCTCCTCCTATTCAGACCAGGTCATATCCTCCTCCTATTCAGACCAGGTCATATCCTCCTCCTATTCAGACCAGGTCCTATCCTCCTCCTATTCAGACCAGGTCATATCCTCCTCCTATTCAGACCAGGTCACATCCTCCTATTCAGACCAGGTCATATCCTCCTCCTATACAGACCAGGTCATATCCTCCTATATAGACCAGGTCATATCCTCCTCCTATTCAGACCAGGTCATATCCTCCTCCTATACAGACCAGGTCATATCCTCGTCATATTCAGACCAGGTCATATCCTCCTCCTATTCAGACCAGGTCATATCCTCCTCCTATACAGACCAGGTCATATCCTCCTCCTATACAGACCAGGTCATATCCTCCTATACAGACCAGGTCATATCCTCCTCCTATTCAGACCAGGTCCTATCCTCCTCCTATACAGACCAGGTCATATCCTCCTCCTATTCAGACCAGGTCCTATCCTCCTCCTATTCAGACCAGGTCATATCCTCCTCCTATTCAGACCAGGTCATATCCTCCTCCTATTCAGACCAGGTCATATCCTCCTCCTATTCAGACCAGGTCATATCCTCCTCCTATTCAGACCAGGTCCTATCCTCCTCCTATTCAGACCAGGTCATATCCTCCTCCTATTCAGACCAGGTCACATCCTCCTATTCAGACCAGGTCATATCCTCCTCCTATTCAGACCAGGTCATATCCTCCTCCTATTCAGACCAGGTCACATCCTCCTCCTATTCAGACAAGGTCATATCCTCCTCCTATTCAGACCAGGTCATATCCTCCTCCTATACAGACCAGGTCATATCCTCGTCATATTCAGACCAGGTCATATCCTCCTCCTATACAGACCAGGTCATATCCTCCTCCTATTCAGACCAGGTCATATCCTCCTATTCAGACCAGGTCATATCCTCCTATTCAGACCAGGTCATATCCTCCTATTCAGACCAGGTCATATCCTCCTATTCAGACCAGGTCATATCCTCCTCCTATACAGACCAGGTCATATCCTCCTCCTATTCAGACAAGGTCATATCCTCCTCCTATTCAGACCAGGTCATATCCTCCTCCTATTCAGACCAGGTCATATCCTCCTCCTATACAGACCAGGTCATATCCTCCTCATATTCAGACCAGGTCATATCCTCCTCCTATTCAGACCAGGTCCTATCCTCCTCCTATACAGACCAGGTCATATCCTCCTCCTATACAGACCAGGTCATATCCTCCAATTCAGACCAGGTCATATCCTCCTCCTATTCAGACCAGGTCATATCCTCCTATACAGACCAGGTCATATCCTCCTATACAGACCAGGTCATAGCCTCCTATACAGACCAGGTCATATCCTCCTCCTATACAGACCAGGTCATATCCTCCTCCTATTCAGACCAGGTCATATCCTCCTATACAGACCAGGTCATATCCTCCTCCTATACAGACCAGGTCATATCCTCCTATTCAGACCAGGTCATATCCTCCTATTCAGACCAGGTCATATCCTCCTCCTATACAGACCAGGTCATATCCTCCTCCTACTCAGACCAGGTCATATCCTCCTCCTGTCCAGACCAGGTCATATCCTCCTATTCAGACCAGGTCATATCCTCCTCCTATACAGACCAGGTCATATCCTCTTCATATTCAGACCAGGTCATATCCTCCTCCTATTCAGACCAGGTCATATCCTCCTATTCAGACCAGGTCATATCCTCCTAATCAGACCAGGTCATATCCTCCTCCTGTACAGACCAGGTCATATCCTCCTCCTATTCAGACCAGGTCATATCCTCCTCCTATTCAGACCAGGTCATATCCTCCTCCTATACAGACCAGGTCATATCCTCCTATATAGACCAGGTCATATCCTCCTCCTATTCAGACCAGGTCATATCCTCCTCCTATACAGACCAGGTCATATCCTCGTCATATTCAGACCAGGTCATATCCTCCTCCTATTCAGACCAGGTCATATCCTCCTCCTATACAGACCAGGTCATATCCTCCTCCTATACAGACCAGGTCATATCCTCCTATACAGACCAGGTCATATCCTCCTCCTATTCAGACCAGGTCCTATCCTCCTCCTATACAGACCAGGTCATATCCTCCTCCTATTCAGACCAGGTCCTATCCTCCTCCTATTCAGACCAGGTCATATCCTCCTCCCATTCAGACCAGGTCATATCCTCCTCCTATTCAGACCAGGTCATATCCTCCTCCTATTCAGACCAGGTCCTATCCTCCTCCTATTCAGACCAGGTCATATCCTCCTCCTATTCAGACCAGGTCACATCCTCCTATTCAGACCAGGTCATATCCTCCTCCTATTCAGACCAGGTCATATCCTCCTCCTATTCAGACCAGGTCACATCCTCCTCCTATTCAGACAAGGTCATATCCTCCTCCTATTCAGACCAGGTCATATCCTCCTCCTATACAGACCAGGTCATATCCTCGTCATATTCAGACCAGGTCATATCCTCCTCCTATACAGACCAGGTCATATCCTCCTCCTATTCAGACCAGGTCATATCCTCCTATTCAGACCAGGTCATATCCTCCTATTCAGACCAGGTCATATCCTCCTATTCAGACCAGGTCATATCCTCCTATTCAGACCAGGTCATATCCTCCTCCTATACAGACCAGGTCATATCCTCCTCCTATTCAGACAAGGTCATATCCTCCTCCTATTCAGACCAGGTCATATCCTCCTCCTATTCAGACCAGGTCATATCCTCCTCCTATACAGACCAGGTCATATCCTCCTCATATTCAGACCAGGTCATATCCTCCTCCTATTCAGACCAGGTCCTATCCTCCTCCTATACAGACCAGGTCATATCCTCCTCCTATACAGACCAGGTCATATCCTCCAATTCAGACCAGGTCATGTCCTCCTCCTATTCAGACCAGGTCATATCCTCCTATACAGACCAGGTCATATCCTCCTATACAGACCAGGTCATAGCCTCCTATACAGACCAGGTCATATCCTCCTCCTATACAGACCAGGTCATATCCTCCTCCTATACAGACCAGGTCATATCCTCCTCCTATACAGACCAGGTCATATCCTCCTCCTATTCAGACCAGGTCATATCCTCCTCCTATTCAGACCAGGTCATATCCTCCTCATATTCAGACCAGGTCATATCCTCCTCCTATTCAGACCAGGTCCTATCCTCCTCCTATACAGACCAGGTCATATCCTCCTCCTATACAGACCAGGTCATATCCTCCTATACAGACCAGGTCATATCCTCCTATACAGACCAGGTCACATCCTCCTATACACACCAGGTCATATCCTCCTCCTATTCAGACCAGGTCATATCCTGCTATACAGACCAGGTCATATCCTCCTCCTATTCAGACCAGGTCATATCCTCCTATTCAGACCAGGTCATATCCTCCTCCTATTCAGACCAGGTAATCCAGGTCACATCCTCCTATTCAGACCAGGTCGTATCCTCATATTCAGACCAGGTCATATCCTCCTCCTATTCAGACCAGGTCATATCCTCCTATTCAGACCAGGTCATATCCTCCTCCTATTCAGACCAGGTCATATCCTCCTATTCAGACCAGGTCACATCCTCCTCCTATACAGACCAGGTCATATCCTCCTCCTATTCAGACCAGGTCATATCCTCCTCCTATTCAGACCAGGTCACATCCTCCTATTCAGACCAGGTCATATCCTCCTCCTATTCAGACCAGGTCATATCCTCCTCCTATTCAGACCAGGTCATATCCTCCTCCTATTCAGACAAGGTCATATCCTCCTCCTATTCAGACCAGGTCATATCCTCCTATTCAGACCAGGTCATATCCTCCTCCTATTCAGACCAGGTCAAATCCTCCTATTCAGACCAGGTCATATCCTCCTCCTATTCAGACCAGGTCATATCCTTCTCCTATTCAGACCTGGTCATATCCTCCTCCAATACAGACCAGGTCATATCCTCCTCCTATTCAGACCAGGTCATATCCTCCTCCTATTCAGACCAGGTCATATCCTCCTCCTATTCAGACCAGGTCATATCCTCCTCCTATTCAGACCAGGTCATATCCTCCTCCTATTCAGACCAGGTCATATCCTCCTCCTATTCAGACCAGGTCATATCCTCCTCCTATACAGACCAGGTCATATCCTCCTCCTATTCAGACCAGGTCATATCCTCCTCCTATTCAGACCAGGTCATATCCTCCTCCTATACAGACCAGGTCATATCCTCCTCATATTCAGACCAGGTCATATCCTCCTCCTATTCAGACCAGGTCCTATCCTCCTCCTATACAGACCAGGTCATATCCTCCTCCTATACAGACCAGGTCATATCCTCCAATTCAGACCAGGTCATATCCTCCTCCTATTCAGACCAGGTCATATCCTCCTATACAGACCAGGTCATATCCTCCTATACAGACCAGGTCATAGCCTCCTATACAGACCAGGTCATATCCTC
The DNA here is from genome assembly GCF_029448725.1 of Salvelinus fontinalis. Lineage (NCBI taxonomy): Eukaryota > Metazoa > Chordata > Actinopteri > Salmoniformes > Salmonidae > Salvelinus > Salvelinus fontinalis. The sequence goes on from NC_074694.1 coordinate 565,445, forward strand.
CTCCTATACAGACCAGGTCATATCCTCCTCCTGTACAGACCAGGTCATATCCTCCTCCTATACAGACCAGGTCATATCCTCCTCCTATTCAGACCAGGTCATATCTTCCTCCTATTCAGACCAGGTCATATCCTCCTCATATTCAGACCAGGTCATATCCTCCTCCTATTCAGCCCAGGTCCTTTCCTCCTCCTATACAGACCAGGTCATATCCTCCTCCTATACAGACCAGGTCATATCCTCCTATACAGACCAGGTCATATCCTCCTATACAGACCAGGTCACATCCTCCTATACAGACCAGGTCATATCCTCCTCCTATTCAGACCAGGTCATATCCTGCTATACAGACCAGGTCATATCCTCCTCCTATTCAGACCAGGTCATATCCTCCTATTCAGACCAGGTCATATCCTCCTCCTATTCCGACCAGGTCATATCCTGCTCCTATACAGACCAGGTCATATCCTCCCCCTATTCAGACCAGGTCATATCCTCCTATTCAGACCAGGTCATATCCTCCTATTCAGACCAGGTCATATCCTCCTCCTATACAGACCAGGTCATATCCTCCTCCTACACAGACCAGGTCATATCCTCCTCCTATTCAGACCAGGTCATATCCTCCTCCTATTCAGACCAGGTCATATCCTCCTCCTATACAGACCAGGTCATATCCTCCTCCTATTGAGACCAGGTCATATCCTCCTCCTATTCAGACCAGGTCATATCCTCCTATACAGACCAGGTCATATCCTCCTATTCAGACCAGGTCATATCCTCCTCCTATTCAGACCAGGTCATATCCTCCTCCTATACAGACCAGGTCATATCCTCCTCCTATTCAGACCAGGTCATATCCTCCTATACAGACCAGGTCATATCCTCCTCCTATACAGACCAGGTCATATCCTCCTATTCAGACCAGGTCATATCCTCCTATTCAGACCAGGTCATATCCTCCTCCTATACAGACCAGGTCATATCCTCCTCCTACTCAGACCAGGTCATATCCTCCTCCTGTCCAGACCAGGTCATATCCTCCTATTCAGACCAGGTCATATCCTCCTCCTATACAGACCAGGTCATATCCTCTTCATATTCAGACCAGGTCATATCCTCCTCCTATTCAGACCAGGTCATATCCTCCTATTCAGACCAGGTCATATCCTCCTAATCAGACCAGGTCATATCCTCCTCCTGTACAGACCAGGTCATATCCTCCTCCTATTCAGACCAGGTCATATCCTCCTCCTATTCAGACCAGGTCATATCCTCCTCCTATACAGACCAGGTCATATCCTCCTATATAGACCAGGTCATATCCTCCTCCTATTCAGACCAGGTCATATCCTCCTCCTATACAGACCAGGTCATATCCTCGTCATATTCAGACCAGGTCATATCCTCCTCCTATTCAGACCAGGTCATTTCCTCCTCCTATACAGACCAGGTCATATCCTCCTCCTATACAGACCAGGTCATATCCTCCTATACAGACCAGGTCATATCCTCCTCCTATTCAGACCAGGTCCTATCCTCCTCCTATACAGACCAGGTCATATCCTCCTCCTATTCATACCAGGTCCTATCCTCCTCCTATTCAGACCAGGTCATATCCTCCTCCTATTCAGACCAGGTCATATCCTCCTCCTATTCAGACCAGGTCATATCCTCCTCCTATTCAGACCAGGTCCTATCCTCCTCCTAAACAGACCAGGTCATATCCTCCTCCTATACAGACCAGGTCATATCCTCCTATACAGACCAGGTCATATCCTCCTCCTATACAGACCAGGTCATATCCTCGTCATATTCAGACCAGGTCATATCCTCCTCCTATACAGACCAGGTCATATCCTCCTCCTATTCAGACCAGGTCATATCCTCCTATTCAGACCAGGTCATATCCTCCTATTCAGACCAGGTCATATCCTCCTATTCAGACCAGGTCATATCCTCCTATTCAGACCAGGTCATATCCTCCTCCTATACAGACCAGGTCATATCCTCCTCCTATTCAGACAAGGTCATATCCTCCTCCTATTCAGACCAGGTCATATCCTCCTCCTATTCAGACCAGGTCATATCCTCCTCCTATACAGACCAGGTCATATCCTCCTCATATTCAGACCAGGTCATATCCTCCTCCTATTCAGACCAGGTCCTATCCTCCTCCTATACAGACCAGGTCATATCCTCCTCCTATACAGACCAGGTCATATCCTCCAATTCAGACCAGGTCATATCCTCCTCCTATTCAGACCAGGTCATATCCTCCTATACAGACCAGGTCATATCCTCCTATACAGACCAGGTCATAGCCTCCTATACAGACCAGGTCATATCCTCCTCCTATACAGACCAGGTCATATCCTCCTCCTATACAGACCAGGTCATATCCTCCTCCTATACAGACCAGGTCATATCCTCCTCCTATTCAGACCAGGTCATATCCTCCTCCTATTCAGACCAGGTCATATTCTCCTCATATTCAGACCAGGTCATATCCTCCTCCTATTCAGACCAGGTCCTATCCTCCTCCTATACAGACCAGGTCATATCCTCCTCCTATACAGACCAGGTCATATCCTCCTATACAGACCAGGTCATATCCTCCTATACAGACCAGGTCACATCCTCCTATACAGGCCAGGTCATATCCTCCTCCTATTCAGACCAGGTCATATCCTGCTATACAGACCAGGTCATATCCTCCTCCTATTCAGACCAGGTCATATCCTCCTATTCAGACCAGGTCATATCCTCCTCCTATTCCGACCAGGTCATATCCTGCTCCTATACAGACCAGGTCATATCCTCCCCCTATTCAGACCAGGTCATATCCTCCTATTCAGACCAGGTCATATCCTCCTATTCAGACCAGGTCATATCCTCCTCCTATACAGACCAGGTCATATCCTCCTCCTACACAGACCAGGTCATATTCTCCTCCTATTCAGACCAGGTCATATCCTCCTCCTATACAGACCAGGTCATATCCTCCTCCTATTGAGACCAGGTCATATCCTCCTCCTATTCAGACCAGGTCATATCCTCCTATACAGACCAGGTCATATCCTCCTATTCAGACCAGGTCATATCCTCCTCCTATTCAGACCAGGTCATATCCTTCTCCTATACAGACCAGGTCATATCCTCCTCCTATTCAGACCAGGTCATATCCTCCTATTCAGACCAGGTCATATCCTCCTCCTGTACAGACCAGGTCATATCCTCCTCCTATTCAGACCAGGTCATATCCTCCTCCTATTCAGACCAGGTCATATCCTCCTCCTATACAGACCAGGTCATATCCTCCTATATAGACCAGGTCATATCCTCCTCCTATTCAGACCAGGTCATATCCTCCTCCTATACAGACCAGGTCAAATCCTCGTCATATTCAGACCAGGTCATATCCTCCTCCTATTCAGACCAGGTACAATCCTCCTCCTATACAGACCAGGTCATATCCTCCTCCTATACAGACCAGGTCATATCCTCCTATACAGACCAGGTCATATCCTCCTCCTATTCAGACCAGGTCCTATCCTCCTCCTATTCAGACCAGGTCATATCCTCCTCCTATTCAGACCAGGTCCTATCCTCCTCCTATACAGACCAGGTCATATCCTCCTCCTATACAGACCAGGTCATATCCTCCTATACAGACCAGGTCATATCCTCCTCCTATAAGGACCAGGTCATATCCTCGTCATATTCAGACCAGGTCATATCCTCCTCCTATACAGACCAGGTCATATCCTCCTCCTATACAGACCAGGTCATATCCTCCTATACAGACCAGGTCATATCCTCCAATTCAGACCAGGTCATATCCTCCTCCTATACAGACCAGGTAATATCCTCCTATACAGACCAGGTCATATCCTCCTCCTATTCAGACCAGGTCATATCCTCCTCCTATACAGACCAGGTCATATCCTCCTCCTATTCAGACCAGGTCATATCCTCCTATTCAGACCAGGTCATATCCTCCTCCTATACAGACCAGGTCATATCCTCCCCCTATTCAGACCAGGTCATATCATCCTATACAGACCAGGTCATATCCTCCTATTCAGACCAGGTCATATCCTCCTATTCAGACCAGGTCATATCCTCCTCCTATACAGACCAGGTCATATCCTCCCCCTATTCAGACCAGGTCATATCCTCCTATTCAGACCAGGTCATATCCTCCTATTCAGACCAGGCCATATCCTCCTCCTATACAGACCAGGTCATATCCTCCTCCTATTCAGACCAGGTCATATCCTCCTATTCAGACCAGGTCATATCCTCCTATTCAGACCAGGTTATATCCTCCTATACAGACCAGGTCATATCCTCCTCCAATACAGACCAGGTCATATCCTCCTATTCAGACCAGGTCTTATCCTCCTATTCAGACCAGGTCATATCCTCCTCCTATACAGACCAGGTCATATCCTCCTCCTATACAGACCAGGTCATATCCTCCTCCTATACAGACCAGGTCATATCCTCCTCCAATACAGACCAGGTCATATCCTCCTATACAGACCAGGTCATATCCTCCAAATCAGACCAGGTCATATCCTCCTATTCAGACCAGGTCATATCCTCCTCCTATTCAGACCAGGTCATATCCTCCTCCTATACAGACCAGGTCATATCCTCCTATACAGACCAGGTCATATCCTCCTATACAGACCAGGTCACATCCTCCTATACAGACCAGGTCATATCCTCCTCCTATTCAGACCAGGTCATATCCTGCTATACAGACCAGGTCATATCCTCCTCCTATTCAGACCAGGTCATATCCTCCTATTCAGACCAGGTCATATCCTCCTCCTATTCCGACCAGGTCATATCCTGCTCCTATACAGACCAGGTCATATCCTCCCCCTATTCAGACCAGGTCATATCCTCCTATTCAGACCAGGTCATATCCTCCTATTCAGACCAGGTCATATCCTCCTCCTATACAGACCAGGTCATATCCTCCTCCTACACAGACCAGGTCATATTCTCCTCCTATTCAGACCAGGTCATATCCTCCTCCTATACAGACCAGGTCATATCCTCCTCCTATTGAGACCAGGTCATATCCTCCTCCTATTCAGACCAGGTCATATCCTCATATACAGACCAGGTCATATCCTCCTATTCAGACCAGGTCATATCCTCCTCCTATTCAGACCAGGTCATATCCTTCTCCTATACAGACCAGGTCATATCCTCCTCCTATTCAGACCAGGTCATATCCTCCTATTCAGACCAGGTCATATCCTCCTCCTGTACAGACCAGGTCATATCCTCCTCCTATTCAGACCAGGTCATATCCTCCTCCTATTCAGACCAGGTCATATCCTCCTCCTATACAGACCAGGTCATATCCTCCTATATAGACCAGGTCATATCCTCCTCCTATTCAGACCAGGTCATATCCTCCTCCTATACAGACCAGGTCAAATCCTCGTCATATTCAGACCAGGTCATATCCTCCTCCTATTCAGACCAGGTACAATCCTCCTCCTATACAGACCAGGTCATATCCTCCTCCTATACAGACCAGGTCATATCCTCCTATACAGACCAGGTCATATCCTCCTCCTATTCAGACCAGGTCCTATCCTCCTCCTATTCAGACCAGGTCATATCCTCCTCCTATTCAGACCAGGTCCTATCCTCCTCCTATACAGACCAGGTCATATCCTCCTCCTATACAGACCAGGTCATATCCTCCTATACAGACCAGGTCATATCCTCCTCCTATAAGGACCAGGTCATATCCTCGTCATATTCAGACCAGGTCATATCCTCCTCCTATACAGACCAGGTCATATCCTCCTCCTATACAGACCAGGTCATATCCTCCTATACAGACCAGGTCATATCCTCCAATTCAGACCAGGTCATATCCTCCTCCTATACAGACCAGGTAATATCCTCCTATACAGACCAGGTCATATCCTCCTCCTATTCAGACCAGGTCATATCCTCCTCCTATACAGACCAGGTCATATCCTCCTCCTATTCAGACCAGGTCATATCCTCCTATTCAGACCAGGTCATATCCTCCTCCTATACAGACCAGGTCATATCCTCCCCCTATTCAGACCAGGTCATATCATCCTATACAGACCAGGTCATATCCTCCTATTCAGACCAGGTCATATCCTCCTATTCAGACCAGGTCATATCCTCCTCCTATACAGACCAGGTCATATCCTCCCCCTATTCAGACCAGGTCATATCCTCCTATTCAGACCAGGTCATATCCTCCTATTCAGACCAGGCCATATCCTCCTCCTATACAGACCAGGTCATATCCTCCTCCTATTCAGACCAGGTCATATCCTCCTATTCAGACCAGGTCATATCCTCCTATTCAGACCAGGTTATATCCTCCTATACAGACCAGGTCATATCCTCCTCCAATACAGACCAGGTCATATCCTCCTATTCAGACCAGGTCTTATCCTCCTATTCAGACCAGGTCATATCCTCCTCCTATACAGACCAGGTCATATCCTCCTCCTATACAGACCAGGTCATATCCTCCTCCTATACAGACCAGGTCATATCCTCCTCCTATACAGACCAGGTCATATCCTCCTCCAATACAGACCAGGTCATATCCTCCTATACAGACCAGGTCATATCCTCCAAATCAGACCAGGTCATATCCTCCTATTCAGACCAGGTCATATCCTCCTCCTATTCAGACCAGGTCATATCCTCCTCCTATTCAGACCAGGTCATATCCTCCTATTCAGACCAGGTCATATCCTCCTATTCAGACCAGGTCATATCCTCCTATTCAGACCAGGTCATATCCTCCTATTCAGACCAGGTCATATCCTCCTATTCAGACCCGGTCATATCCTCCGATTCAGACCAGGCCATATCCTCCTATTCAGACCAGGTCACATCCACCGATACATACCAGGTCATATCCTCCTCCTATTCAGACCAGGTCATATCCTCCTCCTATACAGACCAGGTCATATCCTCCTATACAGACCAGGTCATATCCTCCTATTCAGACCAGGTCATATCCTCCTCCTATTCAGACCAGGTCATATCCTTCTCCTTTACAGACCAGGTCATATCCTCCTCCTATTCAGACCAGGTCATATCCTCCTATTCAGACCAGGTCATATCCTCCTCCTGTACAGACCAGGTCATATCCTCCTCCTATTCAGACCAGGTCATATCCTCCTCCTATTCAGACCAGGTCATATCCTCCTCCTATACAGACCAGGTCATATCCTCCTATATAGACCAGGTCATATCCTCCTCCTATTCAGACCAGGTCATATCCTCCTCCTATACAGACCAGGTCAAATCCTCGTCATATTCAGACCAGGTCATATCCTCCTCCTATTCAGACCAGGTACAATCCTCCTCCTATACAGACCAGGTCATATCCTCCTCCTATACAGACCAGGTCATATCCTCCTATACAGACCAGGTCATATCCTCCTCCTATTCAGACCAGGTCCTATCCTCCTCCTATTCAGACCAGGTCATATCCTCCTCCTATTCAGACCAGGTCCTATCCTCCTCCTATACAGACCAGGTCATATCCTCCTCCTATACAGACCAGGTCATATCCTCCTATACAGACCAGGTCATATCCTCCTCCTATAAGGACCAGGTCATATCCTCGTCATATTCAGACCAGGTCATATCCTCCTCCTATTCAGACCAGGTCATATCCTCCTCCTATACAGACCAGGTCATATCCTCCTATACAGACCAGGTCATATCCTCCAATTCAGACCAGGTCATATCCTCCTCCTATACAGACCAGGTAATATCCTCCTATACAGACCAGGTCATATCCTCCTCCTATTCAGACCAGGTCATATCCTCCTCCTATACAGACCAGGTCATATCCTCCTCCTATTCAGACCAGGTCATATCCTCCTATTCAGACCAGGTCATATCCTCCTCCTATACAGACCAGGTCATATCCTCCTCCTATTCAGACCAGGTCATATCCTCCTCCTATTCAGACCAGGTCATATCCTCCTATTCAGACCAGGTTATATCCTCCTATACAGACCAGGTCATATCCTCCTCCAATACAGACCAGGTCATATCCTCCTATTCAGACCAGGTCTTATCCTCCTATTCAGACCAGGTCATATCCTCCTCCTATACAGACCAGGTCATATCCTCCTCCTATACAGACCAGGTCATATCCTCCTCCTATACAGACCAGGTCATATCCTCCTCCTATACAGACCAGGTCATATCCTCCTCCAAATCAGACCAGGTCATATCCTCCTATTCAGACCAGGTCATATCCTCCTCCTATTCAGACCAGGTCATATCCTCCTCCTATTCAGACCAGGTCATATCCTCCTATTCAGACCAGGTCATATCCTCCTATTCAGACCAGGTCATATCCTCCTATTCAGACCAGGTCATATCCTCCTATTCAGACCAGGTCATATCCTCCTATTCAGACCCGGTCATATCCTCCGATTCAGACCAGGCCATATCCTCCTATTCAGACCAGGTCACATCCACCGATACATACCAGGTCATATCCTCCTCCTATTCAGACCAGGTCATATCCTCCTCCTATACAGACCAGGTCATATGCTCCTATTCAGACCAGGTCATATCCTCCTATTCAGACCAGGTCATATCCTCCTCCAATACAGACCAGGTCATATCCTCCTCCTATACAGACCAGGTCATATCCTCCTATACAGACCAGGTCATATCCTCCTATTCAGACCAGGTCATATCCTCCTATTCAGACCAGGTCATATCCTCCTCCTATACAGACCAGGTCAAATCCTCGTCATATACAGACCAGGTCATATCCTCCTCCTATTCAGACCAGGTACAATCCTCCTCCTATACAGACCAGGTCATATCCTCCTCCTATACAGACCAGGTCATATCCTCCTATACAGACCAGGTCATATCCTCCTCCTATTCAGACCAGGTCCTATCCTCCTCCTATTCAGACCAGGTCATATCCTCCTCCTATTCAGACCAGGTCCTATCCTCCTCCTATACAGACCAGGTCATATCCTCCTCCTATACAGACCAGGTCATATCCTCCTATACAGACCAGGTCATATCCTCCTCCTATAAGGACCAGGTCATATCCTCGTCATATTCAGACCAGGTCATATCCTCCTCCTATACAGACCAGGTCATATCCTCCTCCTATACAGACCAGGTCATATCCTCCTATACAGACCAGGTCATATCCTCCAATTCAGACCAGGTCATATCCTCCTCCTATACAGACCAGGTAATATCCTCCTATACAGACCAGGTCATATCCTCCTCCTATTCAGACCAGGTCATATCCTCCTCCTATACAGACCAGGTCATATCCTCCTCCTATTCAGACCAGGTCATATCCTCCTATTCAGACCAGGTCATATCCTCCTCCTATACAGACCAGGTCATATCCTCCCCCTATTCAGACCAGGTCATATCATCCTATACAGACCAGGTCATATCCTCCTATTCAGACCAGGTCATATCCTCCTCCTATACAGACCAGGTCATATCCTCCCCCTATTCAGACCAGGTCATATCCTCCTATTCAGACCAGGTCATATCCTCCTATTCAGACCAGGCCATATCCTCCTCCTATACAGACCAGGTCATATCCTCCTCCTATTCAGACCAGGTCATATCCTCCTATTCAGACCAGGTCATATCCTCCTATTCAGACCAGGTTATATCCTCCTATACAGACCAGGTCATATCCTCCTCCAATACAGACCAGGTCATATCCTCCTATTCAGACCAGGTCTTATCCTCCTATTCAGACCAGGTCATATCCTCCTCCTATACAGACCAGGTCATATCCTCCTCCTATACAGACCAGGTCATATCCTCCTCCTATACAGACCAGGTCATATCCTCCTCCTATACAGACCAGGTCATATCCTCCTCCAATACAGACCAGGTCATATCCTCCTATACAGACCAGGTCATATCCTCCAAATCAGACCAGGTCATATCCTCCTATTCAGACCAGGTCATATCCTCCTCCTATTCAGACCAGGTCATATCCTCCTCCTATTCAGACCAGGTCATATCCTCCTATTCAGACCAGGTCATATCCTCCTATTCAGACCAGGTCATATCCTCCTATTCAGACCAGGTCATATCCTCCTATTCAGACCAGGTCATATCCTCCTATTCAGACCCGGTCATATCCTCCGATTCAGACCAGGCCATATCCTCCTATTCAGACCAGGTCACATCCACCGATACATACCAGGTCATATCCTCCTCCTATTCAGACCAGGTCATATCCTCCTCCTATACAGACCAGGTCATATGCTCCTATTCAGACCAGGTCATATCCTCCTATTCAGACCAGGTCATATCCTCCTCCAATACAGACCAGGTCATATCCTCCTCCTATACAGACCAGGTCATATCCTCCTATACAGACCAGGTCATATCCTCCTATTCAGACCAGGTCATATCCTCCTATTCAGACCAGGTCATATCCTCCTATTCAGACCAGGCCAAATCCTTCTCCTATTCAGACCAGGTCATATCCTCCTCCTATTCAGACCAGGTCATATCCTTCTCCTATTCAGACCAGGTCATATCCTCCTCCAATACAGACCCAGTCATATCCTCCTCCTATTCAGACCAGGTCATATCCTCCTCCTATTCAGACCAGGTCATATCCTCCTATTCAGACCAGGTCATATCCTCCTATTCAGACCTATAGTCACATCCTCCTCCTATTCAGACCAGGTCATATCCTCCTCCTATTCAGACCAGGTCATATCCTCCTCCTATTCAGACCAGGTCATCCAGGTCACATCCTCCTATTCAGACCATGTCGTATCCTCATATTCAGACCAGGTCATAACCTCCTCCTATTCAGACCAGGTCATATCCTCCTATTCAGACCAGGTCATATCCTCCTCCTATTCAGACCAGGTCATATCCTCCTATTCAGACCAGGTCACATCCTCCTCCTATACAGACCAGGTCATATCCTCCTCCTATTCAGACCAGGTCATATCCTCCTCCTATTCAGACCAGGTCACATCCTCCTATTCAGACCAGGTCATATCCTCCTCCTATTCAGACCAGGTCATATCCTCCTCCTATACAGACCAGGTCATATCCTCCTCCTATTCAGACCAGGTCATATCCTCCTATTCAGACCAGGCCATATCCTTCTCCTATTCAGACCAGGTCATATCCTCCTATACAGACCAGGTCAAATCCTCCTATTCAGACCAGGTCATATCCTCCTCCTATTCAGACCAGGTCATATCCTTCTCCTATTCAGACCAGGTCATATCCTCCTCCAATACAGACCAGGTCATATCCTCCTCCTATTCAGACCAGGTCATATCCTCCTCCTATTCAGACCAGGTCATATCCTCCTCCTATTCAGACCAGGTCATATCCTCCTCCTATTCAGACCAGGTCATATCCTCCTATTCAGACCAGGTCATATCCTCCTATTCAGACCAGGCCATATCCTCCTCCTATACAGACCAGGTCATATCCTCTTCATATTCAGACCAGGTCATATCCTCCTATTCAGACCAGGTCATATCCTCCTATTCAGACCAGGTCACATCCACCGATGCATACCAGGTCATATCCTCCTATACAGACCAGGTCATATCCTCCTATTCAGACCAGGTCATATCCTCCTATACAGACCAGGTAATATCCTCCTATACAGACCAGGTCATATCCTCCTCCTATTCAGACCAGGTCATATCCTCCTATACAGACCAGGTCATATCCTCCTATACAGACCAGGTCATATCCTCCTCCTATACAGACCAGGTCATATCCTCCTCCAATACAGACCATTTCATATCCTCCTCCTATTCAGACCAGGTCATATACTCCTATTCAGACCAGGTCATATCCTCCTATTCAGACCAGGTCATATCCTCCTATACAGACCAGGTCATATACTCCTATTCAGACCAGGTCATATCCTCCTATTCAGACCAGGTCCTATACTCCTATTCAGACCAGGTCATATCCTCCTATTCAGACCAGGTCATATCCTCCTATTCAGACCAGGTCACATCCTCCTCCTATACAGACCAGGTCACATCCTCCTCCTATACAGACCAGGTCATATCCTCCTCCTATTCAGACCAGGTCATATCCTCCTATACAGACCAGGTCATATCCTCCTCCTATTCAGACCAGGTCATATCCTCCTCCAATACAGACCAGGTCATATCCTCCTCCTATACAGACCAGGTCATATCCTCCTCCTATACATACCAGGTCATATCCTCCTATACAGACCAGGTCATATACTCCTATACAGACCAGGTAATATCCTCCTCCTATACAGACCAGGTCATATCCTCCTCCTATACAGACCAGGTCATATCCTCCTCCTATACAGACCAGGTCAAATCCTCCTATACAGACCAGGTCATATCCTACTTTACAGACCAGGTCATATCCTCCTATACAGACCAGGTCATATACTCCTGTACAGACCAGGTAATATCCTCCTCCTATACAGACCAGGTCATATCCTCCTCCTATACAGACCAGGTCAAATCCTCCTATACAGACCAGGTCATATCCTCCTATACAGACCAGGTCATGTCCTCCTATAGAGAACAGGTCATATCCTCCTCATATTCAGACCAGGTCATATCCTCCTCCTATTCAGACCAGGTCATATCCTCCTATACAGACCAGGTCATATCCTCCTCCAATACAGACCAATTCATATCCTCCTCCAATACAGACCAGGTCATATCCTCCTCCTATTCAGACCAGGTCATATCCTCCTATACAGACCAGGTCATATCCTACTATTCAGACCAGGTCATACACTCCTATTCAGACCAGGTCATATCCTCCTCCTATTCAGACCAGGTCATATCCTCCTCCTATACAGACCAGGTCATATCCTCCTATACAGACCAGGGCATATCCTCCTATACAGAACAGGTCATATCCTCCTCCTATACAGACCAGGTCATATCCTCCTCCTATACAGACCAGGTCACATCCTCCCACTATACAGACCAGGTCATATCCTCCTCCTATTCAGACCAGGTCATATCCTCCTCCTATACAGACCAGGTCATATTCAAACCATATTCAAATTCCTCCTATACAGACCAGTCTCATATTCAAACCAGGTCATATCCTCCTCCTATTCAGACCAGGTCATATCCTCCTCCTATTCAGACCAGGTCATATCCTCCTCCTATACAGACCAGGTCATATCCTCCTATACAGACCAGGGCATATCCTCCTATACAGAACAGGTCATATCCTCCTCCTATACAGACCAGGTCATATCCTCCTCCTATACAGACCAGGTCACATCCTCCCACTATACAGACCAGGTCATATCCTCCTCCTATTCAGACCAGGTCATATCCTCCTCCTATTCAGACCAGGTCATATCCTCCTCCTATTCAGACCAGGTCATATCCTCCTATTCAGACCAGGTCATATCCTCCTCCTATTCAGACCAGGTCATATCCTTCTCCTATTCAGACCAGGTCATATCCTCCTCCTATACAGACCAGGTCCTATCCTCTTCATATTCAGACCAGGTCATATCCTCCTATACAGACCAGGTCATATCCTACTATACAGACCAGGTCATATCCTCCTATACAGACCAGGTCATATACTCCTATACAGACCAGGTAATATCCTCCTCCTATACAGACCAGGTCATATCCTCCTCCTATACAGACCAGGTCAAATCCTCCTATACAGACCAGGTCATATCCTCCTATACAGACCAGGTCATATCCTCCTATAGAGAACAGGTCATATCCTCCTCCTATTCAGACCAGGTCATATCCTCCTCCTATTCAGACCAGGTCATATCCTCCTATACAGACCAGGTCATATCCTCCTCCAATACAGACCAGGTCATATCCTACTCCTATACAGACCAGGTCATATCCTCCTCCTATACAGACCAGGTCATATCCTCTTCATATTCAGACCAGGTCATATCCTCCTATTCAGACCAGGTCATATCCTCCTATTCAGACCAGGTCATATCCTCCTCCTATACATACCAGGTCATATCCTCCTATTCAGACCAGGTCATATCCTCCTATTCAGACCAGGTCATATCCTCCTCCTATACAGACCAGGTCATATCCTCCTCCTATATAGACCAGGTCACATCCTCCTCCTGTACAGACCAGGTCACATCCTCCTCCTATACAGACCAGGTCATATCCTCCTCCTATACATACCAGGTCATATCGTCCTATACAGACCAGGTCATATACTCCTATACAGACCAGGTAATATCCTCCTCCTATACAGACCAGGTCATATCCTCCTCCTATACAGACCAGGTCATATCCTCCTCCTATACAGACCAGGTCAAATCCTCCTATACAGACCAGGTCATATCCTACTATACAGACCAGGTCATATCCTCCTATACAGACCAGGTCATATACTCCTATACAGACCAGGTAATATCTTCCTCCTATACAGACCAGGTAATATCCTCCTCCTATACAGACCAGGTCAAATCCTCCTATACAGACCAGGTCATATCCTCCTATACAGACCAGGTCATATCCTACTATAGAGACCAGGTCATATCCTCCTCCTATTCAGACCAGGTCATATCCTCCTCCTATTCAGACCAGGTCATATCCTCCTATACAGACCAGGTCATATCCTCCTCCAATACAGACCAATTCATATCCTCCTCCAATACAGACCAGGTCATATCCTCCTCCTATTCAGACCAGGTCATATCCTCCTATACAGACCAGGTCATATCCTACTATTCAGACCAGGTCATATCCTCCTATTCAGACCAGGTCATATCCTCCTCCTATTCAGACCAGGTCATATCCTCCTCCTATACAGACCAGGTCATATCCTCCTATACAGACCAGGGCATATCCTCCTATACAGAACAGGTCATATCCTCCTCCTATACAGACCAGGTCATATCCTCCTCCTATACAGACCAGGTCACATCCTCCCACTATACAGACCAGGTCATATCCTCCTCCTATTCAGACCAGGTCATATCCTCCTCCTATACAGACCAGGTCATATTCAAACCATATTCAAATTCCTCCTATACAGACCAGTCTCCTATTCAAACCAGGTCATATCCTCCTCCTATTCAGACCAGGTCATATCCTCCTCCTATTCAGACCAGGTCATATCCTCCTCCTATACAGACCAGGTCATATCCTCCTATACAGACCAGGGCATATCCTCCTATACAGAACAGGTCATATCCTCCTCCTATACAGACCAGGTCATATCCTCCTCCTATACAGACCAGGTCACATCCTCCCACTATACAGACCAGGTCATATCCTCCTCCTATTCAGACCAGGTCATATCCTCCTATTCAGACCAGGTCATATCCTCCTCCTATTCAGACCAGGTCATATCCTTCTCCTATTCAGACCAGGTCATATCCTCCTCCAATAAAGACCAGGTCATATCCTACTCCTATACAGACCAGGTCATATCCTCCTCCTATACAGACCAGGTCATATCCTCTTCATATTCAGACCAGGTCATATCCTCCTATTCAGACCAGGTCATATCCTCCTATTCAGACCAGGTCATATCCTCCTCCTATACATACCAGGTCATATCCTCCTATTCAGACCAGGTCATATCCTCCTATTCAGACCAGGTCATATCCTCCTCCTATACAGACCAGGTCATATCCTCCTCCTATACATACCAGGTCATATCCTCCTCCTGTACAGACCAGGTCACATCCTCCTCCTATACAGACCAGGTCATATCCTCCTCCTATACATACCAGGTCATATCCTCCTATACAGACCAGGTCATATACTCCTATACAGACCAGATAATATCCTCCTCCTATACAGACCAGGTCATATCCTCCTCCTATACAGACCAGGTCATATCCTCCTCCTATACAGACCAGGTCAAATCCTCCTATACAGACCAGGTCATATCCTACTATACAGACCAGGTCATATCCTCCTATACAGACCAGGTCATATACTCCTATACAGACCAGGTAATATCCTCCTCCTACACAGACCAGGTCATATCCTCCTCCTATACAGACCAGGTCAAATCCTCCTATACAGACCAGGTCATATCCTCCTCCAATACAGACCAATTCATATCCTCCTCCAATACAGACCAGGTCAAATCCTCCTCCTATTCAGACCAGGTCATATCCTCCTATACAGACCAGGTCATATCCTACTATTCAGACCAGGTCATATACTCCTATTCAGACCAGGTCATATCCTCCTCCTATTCAGACCAGGTCATATCCTCCTCCTATACAGACCAGGTCATATCCTCCTATACAGACCAGGGCATATCCTCCTATACAGAACAGGTCATATCCTCCTCCTATACAGACCAGGTCATATCCTCCTCCAATACAGACCAGGTCACATCCTCCCACTATACAGACCAGGTCATATCCTCCTCCTATTCAGACCAGGTCATATCCTCCTCCTATACAGACCAGGTCATATTCAAACCATATTCAAATTCCTCCTATACAGACCAGTCTCCTATTCAAACCAGGTCATATCCTCCTCCTATTCAGACCAGGTCATATCCTCCTCCTATTCAGACCAGGTCATATCCTCCTCCTATACAGACCAGGTCATATCCTCCTATACAGACCAGGGCATATCCTCCTATACAGAACAGGTCATATCCTCCTCCTATACAGACCAGGTCATATCCTCCTCCTATACAGACCAGGTCACATCCTCCCACTATACAGACCAGGTCATATCCTCCTCCTATTCAGACCAGGTCATATCCTCCTCCTATTCAGACCAGGTCATATCCTCCTCCTATTCAGACCAGGTCATATCCTCCTATTCAGACCAGGTCATATCCTCCTCCTATTCAGACCAGGTCATATCCTTCTCCTATTCAGACCAGGTCATATCCTCCTCCAATACAGACCAGGTCATATCCTACTCCTATACAGACCAGGTCATATCCTCCTCCTATACAGACCAGGTCCTATCCTCTTCATATTCAGACCAGGTCATATCCTCCTATTCAGACCAGGTCATATCCTCCTATTCAGACCAGGTCATATCCTCCACCTATACATACCAAGTCATATCCTCCTATTCAGACCAGGTCATATCCTCCTATTCAGACCAGGTCATATCCTCCTCCTATACAGACCAGGTCATATCCTCCTCCTATACAGACCAGGTCACATCCTCCTCCTGTACAGACCAGGTCACATCCTCCTCCTATACAGACCAGGTCACATCCTCCTCCTATTCAGACCAGGTCATATCCTCCTCCTATTCAGACCAGGTCATATCCTCCTCCTATACAGACCAGGTCATATCCTCCTCCTATACAGACCAGGTCATATCCTCCTCCTATACAGAACAGGTCATATCCTCCTCCTATACAGACCAGGTCATATCCTCCTCCTATACAGACCAGGTCACATCCTCCCACTATACAGACCAGGTCATATCCTCCTCCTATTCAGACCAGGTCATATCCTCCTCCTATACAGACCAGGTCATATTCAAACCATATTCAAATTCCTCCTATACAGACCAGTCTCCTATTCAAACCAGGTCATATCCTCCTCCTATTCAGACCAGGTCATATCCTCCTCCTATTCAGACCAGGTCATATCCTCCTCCTATACAGACCAGGTCATATCCTCCTATACAGACCAGGGCATATCCTCCTATACAGAATAGGTCATATCATCCTCCTATACAGACCAGGTCATATCCTCCTCCTATACAGACCAGGTCACATCCTCCCACTATACAGACCAGGTCATATCCTCCTCCTATTCAGACCAGGTCATATCCTCCTCCTATTCAGACCAGGTCATATCCTCCTCCTATTCAGACCAGGTCATATCCTCCTATTCAGACCAGGTCATATCCTCCTCCTATTCAGACCAGGTCATATCCTCCTCCAATACAGACCAGGTCATATCCTACTCCTATACAGACCAGGTCATATCCTCCTCCTATACAGACCAGGTCATATCCTCTTCATATTCAGACCAGGTCATATCCTCCTATTCAGACCAGGTCATATCCTCCTATTCAGACCAGGTCATATCCTCCTCCTATACATACCAGGTCATATCCTCCTATTCAGACCAGGTCATATCCTCCTATTCAGACCAGGTCATATCCTCCTCCTATACAGACCAGGTCATATCCTCCTCCTATATAGACCAGGTCACATCCTCCTCCTGTACAGACCAGGTCACATCCTCCTCCTATACAGACCAGGTCATATCCTCCTCCTATACATACCAGGTCATATCGTCCTATACAGACCAGGTCATATACTCCTATACAGACCAGGTAATATCCTCCTCCTATACAGACCAGGTCATATCCTCCTCCTATACAGACCAGGTCATATCCTCCTCCTATACAGACCAGGTCAAATCCTCCTATACAGACCAGGTCATATCCTACTATACAGACCAGGTGATATCCTCCTATACAGACCAGGTCATATACTCCTATACAGACCAGGTCATATACTCCTATACAGACCAGGTCATATCCTCCTCCTATACAGACCAGGTCATATCCTCCTATACAGACCAGGGCATATCCTCCTATACAGAATAGGTCATATCATCCTCCTATACAGACCAGGTCATATCCTCCTCCTATACAGACCAGGTCACATCCTCCCACTATACAGACCAGGTCATATCCTCCTCCTATTCAGACCAGGTCATATCCTCCTCCTATTCAGACCAGGTCATATCCTCCTCCTATTCAGACCAGGTCATATCCTCCTATTCAGACCAGGTCATATCCTCCTCCTATTCAGACCAGGTCATATCCTCCTCCAATACAGACCAGGTCATATCCTACTCCTATACAGACCAGGTCATATCCTCCTCCTATACAGACCAGGTCATATCCTCTTCATATTCAGACCAGGTCATATCCTCCTATTCAGACCAGGTCATATCCTCCTATTCAGACCAGGTCATATCCTCCTCCTATACATACCAGGTCATATCCTCCTATTCAGACCAGGTCATATCCTCCTATTCAGACCAGGTCATATCCTCCTCCTATACAGACCAGGTCATATCCTCCTCCTATATAGACCAGGTCACATCCTCCTCCTGTACAGACCAGGTCACATCCTCCTCCTATACAGACCAGGTCATATCCTCCTCCTATACATACCAGGTCATATCGTCCTATACAGACCAGGTCATATACTCCTATACAGACCAGGTAATATCCTCCTCCTATACAGACCAGGTCATATCCTCCTCCTATACAGACCAGGTCATATCCTCCTCCTATACAGACCAGGTCAAATCCTCCTATACAGACCAGGTCATATCCTACTATACAGACCAGGTGATATCCTCCTATACAGACCAGGTCATATACTCCTATACAGACCAGGTAATATCTTCCTCCTATACAGACCAGGTAATATCCTCCTCCTATACAGACCAGGTCAAATCCTCCTATACAGACCAGGTCATATCCTCCTATACAGACCAGGTCATATCCTACTATAGAGACCAGGTCATATCCTCCTCCTATTCAGACCAGGTCATATCCTCCTATACAGACCAGGTCATATCCTCCTCCAATACAGACCAATTCATATCCTCCTCCAATACAGACCAGGTCATATCCTCCTCCTATTCAGACCAGGTCATATCCTCCTATACAGACCAGGTCATATCCTACTATTCAGACCAGGTCATATCCTCCTATTCAGACCAGGTCATATCCTCCTCCTATACAGACCAGGTCATATCCTCCTATACAGACCAGGGCATATCCTCCTATACAGAACAGGTCATATCCTCCTCCTATACAGACCAGGTCATATCCTCCTCCTATACAGACCAGGTCACATCCTCCCACTATACAGACCAGGTCATATCCTCCTCCTATTCAGACCAGGTCATATCCTCCTCCTATACAGACCAGGTCATATTCAAACCATATTCAAATTCCTCCTATACAGACCAGTCTCCTATTCAAACCAGGTCATATCCTCCTCCTATTCAGACCAGGTCAAATCCTCCTCCTATTCAGACCAGGTCATATCCTCCTCCTATACAGACCAGGTCATATCCTCCTATACAGACCAGGGCATATCCTCCTATACAGAACAGGTCATATCCTCCTCCTATACAGACCAGGTCATATCCTCCTCCTATACAGACCAGGTCACATCCTCCCACTATACAGACCAGGTCATATCCTCCTCCTATTCAGACCAGGTCATATCCTCCTCCTATTCAGACCAGGTCATATCCTCCTCCTATTCAGACCAGGTCATATCCTCCTATTCAGACCAGGTCATATCCTCCTCCTATTCAGACCAGGTCATATCCTTCTCCTATTCAGACCAGGTCATATCCTCCTCCATTACAGACCAGGTCATATCCTACTCCTATACAGAACAGGTCATATCCTCCTCCTATACAGACCAGGTCATATCCTCTTCATATTCAGACCAGGTCATATCCTCCTATTCAGACCAGGTCATATCCTCCTATTCAGACCAGGTCATATCCTCCTCCTATACATACCAGGTCATATCCTCCTATTCAGACCAGGTCATATCCTCCTATTCAGACCAGGTCATATCCTCCTCCTATACAGACCAGGTCATATCCTCCTCCTATACAGACCAGGTCACATCCTCCTCCTGTACAGACCAGGTCACATCCTCCTCCTATACAGACCAGGTCACATCCTCCTCCTATTCAGACCAGGTCATATCCTCCTCCTATTCAGACCAGGTCATATCCTCCTCCTATACAGACCAGGTCATATCCTCCTCCTATACAGACCAGGTCATATCCTCCTCCTATACAGAACAGGTCATATCCTCCTCCTATACAGACCAGGTCATATCCTCCTCCTATACAGACCAGGTCACATCCTCCCACTATACAGACCAGGTCATATCCTCCTCCTATTCAGACCAGGTCATATCCTCCTCCTATACAGTCCAGGTCATATTCAAACCATATTCAAATTCCTGCTATACAGACCAGTCTCCTATTCAAACCAGGTCATATCCTCCTCCTATTCAGACCAGGTCATATCCTCCTCCTATTCAGACCAGGTCATATCCTCCTCCTATTCAGACCAGGTCATATCCTCCTATTCAGACCAGGTCATATCCTCCTCCTATTCAGACCAGGTCATATCCTCCTATTCAGACCAGGTCATATCCTCCTCCTATTCAGACCAGGTCATATTCTTCTCCTATTCAGACCAGGTCATATCCTCCTCCAATACAGACCAGGTCATATCCTACTCCTATACAGACCAGGTCATATCCTCCTCCTATACAGACCAGGTCATATCCTCTTCATATTCAGACCAGGTCATATCCTCCTATTCAGACCAGGTCATATCCTCCTATTCAGACCAGGTCATATCCTCCTCCTATACATACCAGGTCATATCCTCCTATTCAGACCAGGTCATATCCTCCTATTCAGACCAGGTCATATCCTCCTCCTATACAGACCAGGTCATATCCTCCTCTTATACAGACCAGGTCATATCCTCCTCCTGTACAGACCAGGTCACATCCTCCTCCTATACAGACCAGGTCACATCCTCCTCCTATTCAGACCAGGTCATATCCTCCTCCTATTCAGACCAGGTCATATCCTCCTCCTATACAGACCAGGTCATATCCTCCTCCTATACAGACCAGGTCATATCCTCCTCCTATACAGAACAGGTCATATCCTCCTCCTATACAGACCAGGTCATATCCTCCTCCTATACAGACCAGGTCACATCCTCCCACTATACAGACCAGGTCATATCCTCCTCCTATTCAGACCAGGTCATATCCTCCTCCTATACAGACCAGGTCATATTCAAACCATATTCAAATTCCTCCTATACAGACCAGTCTCCTATTCAAACCAGGTCATATCCTCCTCCTATTCAGACCAGGTCATATCCTCCTCCTATTCAGACCAGGTCATATCCTCCTCCTATACAGACCAGGTCATATTCAAACCATATTCAAATTCCTCCTATACAGACCAGTCTCCTATTCAAACCAGGTCATATCCTCCTCCTATTCAGACCAGGTCATATCCTCCTCCTATTCAGACCAGGTCATATCCTCCTCCTATACAGACCAGGTCATATCCTCCTATACAGACCAGGGCATATCCTCCTATACAGAACAGGTCATATCCTCCTCCTATACAGACCAGGTCATATCCTCCTCCTATACAGACCAGGTCACATCCTCCCACTATACAGACCAGGTCATATCCTCCTCCTATTCAGACCAGGTCATATCCTCCTCCTATTCAGACCAGGTCATATCCTCCTCCTATTCAGACCAGGTCATATCCTCCTATTCAGACCAGGTCATATCCTCCTCCTATTCAGACCAGGTCATATCCTTCTCCTATTCAGACCAGGTCATATCCTCCTCCAATACAGACCAGGTCATATCCTACTCCTATACAGAACAGGTCATATCCTCCTCCTATACAGACCAGGTCATATCCTCTTCATATTCAGACCAGGTCATATCCTCCTATTCAGACCAGGTCATATCCTCCTATTCAGACCAGGTCATATCCTCCTCCTATACATACCAGGTCATATCCTCCTATTCAGACCAGGTCATATCCTCCTATTCAGACCAGGTCATATCCTCCTCCTATACAGACCAGGTCATATCCTCCTCCTATACAGACCAGGTCACATCCTCCTCCTGTACAGACCAGGTCACATCCTCCTCCTATTCAGACCAGGTCACATCCTCCTCCTATTCAGACCAGGTCATATCCTCCTCCTATTCAGACCAGGTCATATCCTCCTCCTATACAGACCAGGTCATATCCTCCTCCTATACAGACCAGGTCATATCCTCCTCCTATACAGAACAGGTCATATCCTCCTCCTATACAGACCAGGTCATATCCTCCTCCTATACAGACCAGGTCACATCCTCCCACTATACAGACCAGGTCATATCCTCCTCCTATTCAGACCAGGTCATATCCTCCTCCTATACAGTCCAGGTCATATTCAAACCATATTCAAATTCCTGCTATACAGACCAGTCTCCTATTCAAACCAGGTCATATCCTCCTCCTATTCAGACCAGGTCATATCCTCCTCCTATTCAGACCAGGTCACATCCTCCTCCTATTCAGACCAGGTCATATCCTCCTCCTATTCAGACCAGGTCATATCCTCCTCCTATACAGACCAGGTCATATCCTCCTCCTATACAGACCAGGTCATATCCTCCTCCTATACAGAACAGGTCATATCCTCCTCCTATACAGACCAGGTCATATCCTCCTCCTATACAGACCAGGTCACATCCTCCCACTATACAGACCAGGTCATATCCTCCTCCTATTCAGACCAGGTCATATCCTCCTCCTATACAGTCCAGGTCATATTCAAACCATATTCAAATTCCTGCTATACAGACCAGTCTCCTATTCAAACCAGGTCATATCCTCCTCCTATTCAGACCAGGTCATATCCTCCTATTCAGACCAGGTCATATCCTCCTCCTATACATACCAGGTCATATCCTCCTATTCAGACCAGGTCATATCCTCCTATTCAGACCAGGTCATATCCTCCTCCTATACAGACCAGGTCATATCCTCCTCCTATACAGACCAGGTCACATCCTCCTCCTGTACAGACCAGGTCACATCCTCCTCCTATTCAGACCAGGTCACATCCTCCTCCTATTCAGACCAGGTCATATCCTCCTCCTATTCAGACCAGGTCATATCCTCCTCCTATACAGACCAGGTCATATCCTCCTCCTATACAGACCAGGTCATATCCTCCTCCTATACAGAACAGGTCATATCCTCCTCCTATACAGACCAGGTCATATCCTCCTCCTATACAGACCAGGTCACATCCTCCCACTATACAGACCAGGTCATATCCTCCTCCTATTCAGACCAGGTCATATCCTCCTCCTATACAGTCCAGGTCATATTCAAACCATATTCAAATTCCTGCTATACAGACCAGTCTCCTATTCAAACCAGGTCATATCCTCCTCCTATTCAGACCAGGTCATATCCTCCTCCTATTCAGACCAGGTCATATCCTCCTCCTATTCAGACCAGGTCATATCCTCCTATTCAGACCAGGTCATATCCTCCTATTCAGACCAGGTCATATCCTCCTATTCAGACCAGGTCATATCCTCCTCCTATTCAGACCAGGTCATATTCTTCTCCTATTCAGACCAGGTCATATCCTCCTCCAATACAGACCAGGTCATATCCTACTCCTATACAGACCAGGTCATATCCTCCTCCTATACAGACCAGGTCATATCCTCTTCATATTCAGACCAGGTCATATCCTCCTATTCAGACCAGGTCATATCCTCCTATTCAGACCAGGTCATATCCTCCTCCTATACATACCAGGTCATATCCTCCTATTCAGACCAGGTCATATCCTCCTATTCAGACCAGGTCATATCCTCCTCCTATACAGACCAGGTCATATCCTCCTCTTATACAGACCAGGTCATATCCTCCTCCTGTACAGACCAGGTCACATCCTCCTCCTATACAGACCAGGTCACATCCTCCTCCTATTCAGACCAGGTCATATCCTCCTCCTATTCAGACCAGGTCATATCCTCCTCCTATACAGACCAGGTCATATCCTCCTCCTATACAGACCAGGTCATATCCTCCTCCTATACAGAACAGGTCATATCCTCCTCCTATACAGACCAGGTCATATCCTCCTCCTATACAGACCAGGTCACATCCTCCCACTATACAGACCAGGTCATATCCTCCTCCTATTCAGACCAGGTCATATCCTCCTCCTATACAGACCAGGTCATATTCAAACCATATTCAAATTCCTCCTATACAGACCAGTCTCCTATTCAAACCAGGTCATATCCTCCTCCTATTCAGACCAGGTCATATCCTCCTCCTATTCAGACCAGGTCATATCCTCCTCCTATTCAGACCAGGTTATATCCTACTATACAGACCAGGTCATATCCTCCTATACAGACCAGGTCATATACTCCTATACAGACCAGGTAATATCCTCCTCCTATACAGACCAGGTCATATCCTCCTCCTATACAGACCAGGTCAAATCCTCCTATACAGACCAGGTCATATCCTCCTATACAGACCAGGTCATATCCTCCTATAGAGACCAGGTCATATCCTCCTCCTATTCAGACCAGGTCATATCCTCCTCCTATTCAGACCAGGTCATATCCTCCTATACAGACCAGGTCATATCCTCCTCCAATACAGACCAATTCATATCCTCCTCCAATACAGACCAGGTCAAATCCTCCACCTATTCAGACCAGGTCATATCCTCCTATACAGACCAGGTCATATCCTACTATTCAGACCAGGTCATATACTCCTATTCAGACCAGGTCATATCCTCCTCCTATTCAGACCAGGTCATATCCTCCTCCTATACAGACCAGGTCATATCCTCCTATACAGACCAGGGCATATCCTCCTATACAGAACAGGTCATATCCTCCTCCTATACAGACCAGGTCATATCCTCCTCCAATACAGACCAGGTCACATCCTCCCACTATACAGACCAGGTCATATCCTCCTCCTATTCAGACCAGGTCATATCCTCCTCCTATACAGACCAGGTCATATTCAAACCATATTCAAATTCCTCCTTTACAGACCAGTCTCCTATTCAAACCAGGTCATATCCTCCTCCTATTCAGACCAGGTCATATCCTCCTCCTATTCAGACCAGGTCATATCCTCCTCCTATACAGACCAGGTCATATCCTCCTATACAGACCAGGGCATATCCTCCTATACAGAACAGGTCATATCCTCCTCCTATACAGACCAGGTCATATCCTCCTCCCATACAGACCAGGTCACATCCTCCCACTATACAGACCAGGTCATATCCTCCTCCTATTCAGACCAGGTCATATCCTCCTCCTATTCAGACCAGGTCATATCCTCCTCCTATTCAGACCAGGTCATATCCTCCTATTCAGACCAGGTCATATCCTCCTCCTATTCAGACCAGGTCATATCCTTCTCCTATTCAGACCAGGTCATATCCTCCTCCAATACAGACCAGGTCATATCCTACTCCTATACAGACCAGGTCATATCCTCCTCCTATACAGACCAGGTCCTATCCTCTTCATATTCAGACCAGGTCATATCCTCCTATTCAGACCAGGTCATATCCTCCTATTCAGACCAGGTCATATCATCCACCTATACATACCAGGTCATATCCTCCTATTCAGACCAGGTCATATCCTCCTATTCAGACCAGGTCATATCCTCCTCCTATACAGACCAGGTCATATCCTCCTCCTATACAGACCAGGTCACATCCTCCTCCTGTACAGACCAGGTCACATCCTCCTTCTATACAGACCAGGTCACATCCTCCTCCTATTCAGACCAGGTCATATCCTCCTCCTATTCAGACCAGGTCATATCCTCCTCCTATACAGACCAGGTCATATCCTCCTCCTATACAGACCAGGTCATATCCTCCTCCTATACAGAACAGGTCATATCCTCCTCCTATACAGACCAGGTCATATCCTCCTCCTATACAGACCAGGTCATATTCAAACCATATTCAAATTCCTCCTATAAAGACCAGTCTCCTATTCAAACCAGGTCATATCCTCCTCCTATTCAGACCAGGTCATATCCTCCTCCTATTCAGACCAGGTCATATCCTCCTCCTATACAGACCAGGTCATATCCTCCTATACAGACCAGGGCATATCCTCCTATACAGAACAGGTCATATCCTCCTCCTATACAGACCAGGTCATATCCTCCTCCTATACAGACCAGGTCACATCCTCCCACTATACAGACCAGGTCATATCCTCCTCCTATTCAGACCAGGTCATATCCTCCTCCTATTCAGACCAGGTCATATCCTCCTCCTATTCAGACCAGGTCATATCCTCCTATTCAGACCAGGTCATATCCTCCTCCTATTCAGACCAGGTCATATCCTCCTCCAATACAGACCAGGTCATATCCTACTCCTATACAGACCAGGTCATATCCTCCTCCTATACAGACCAGGTCATATCCTCTTCATATTCAGACCAGGTCATATCCTCCTATTCAGACCAGGTCATATCCTCCTATTCAGACCAGGTCATATCCTCCTCCTATACATACCAGGTCATATCCTCCTATTCAGACCAGGTCATATCCTCCTATTCAGACCAGGTCATATCCTCCTCCTATACAGACCAGGTCATATCCTCCTCCTATATAGACCAGGTCACATCCTCCTCCTTTACAGACCAGGTCACATCCTCCTCCTATACAGACCAGGTCATATCCTCCTCCTATACATACCAGGTCATATCGTCCTATACAGACCAGGTCATATACTCCTATACAGACCAGGTAATATCCTCCTCCTATACAGACCAGGTCATATCCTCCTCCTATACAGACCAGGTCATATCCTCCTCCTATACAGACCAGGTCAAATCCTCCTATACAGACCAGGTCATATCCTACTATACAGACCAGGTCATATCCTCCTATACAGACCAGGTCATATACTCCTATACAGACCAGGTAATATCCTCCTCCTATACAGACCAGGTAATATCCTCCTCCTATACAGACCAGGTCAAATCCTCCTATACAGACCAGGTCATATCCTCCTATACAGACCAGGTCATATCCTCCTATAGAGACCAGGTCATATCCTCCTCCTATTCAGACCAGGTCATATCCTCCTCCTATTCAGACCAGGTCATATCCTCCTATACAGACCAGGTCATATCCTCCTCCAATACAGACCAATTCATATCCTCTTCCAATACAGACCAGGTCATATCCTCCTCCTATTCAGACCAGGTCATATCCTCCTCCTATTCAGACCAGGTCATATCCTCCTCCTATACAGACCAGGTCATATCCTCCTATACAGACCAGGTCATATCCTACTATTCAGACCAGGTCATATCCTCCTATTCAGACCAGGTCATATCCTCCTCCTATTCAGACCAGGTCATATCCTCCTCCTATACAGACCAGGTCATATCCTCCTATACAGACCAGGGCATATCCTCCTATACAGAACAGGTCATATCCTCCTCCTATACAGACCAGGTCATATCCTCCTCCTATACAGACCAGGTCACATCCTCCCACTATACAGACCAGGTCATATCCTCCTCCTATTCAGACCAGGTCATATCCTCCTCCTATACAGACCAGGTCATATTCAAACCATATTCAAATTCCTCCTATACAGACCAGTCTCCTATTCAAACCAGGTCATATCCTCCTCCTATTCAGACCAGGTCATATCCTCCTCCTATTCAGACCAGGTCATATCCTCCTCCTATACAGACCAGGTCATATCCTCCTATACAGACCAGGGCATATCCTCCTATACAGAACAGGTCATATCCTCCTCCTATACAGACCAGGTCATATCCTCCTCCTATACAGACCAGGTCACATCCTCCCACTATACAGACCAGGTCATATCCTCCTCCTATTCAGACCAGGTCATATCCTCCTCCTATTCAGACCAGGTCATATCCTCCTCCTATTCAGACCAGGTCATATCCTCCTATTCAGACCAGGTCATATCCTCCTCCTATTCAGACCAGGTCATATCCTTCTCCTATTCAGACCAGGTCATATCCTCCTCCAATACAGACCAGGTCATATCCTACTCCTATACAGAACAGGTCATATCCTCCTCCTATACAGACCAGGTCATATCCTCTTCATATTCAGACCAGGTCATATCCTCCTATTCAGACCAGGTCATATCCTCCTATTCAGACCAGGTCATATCCTCCTCCTATACATACCAGGTCATATCCTCCTATTCAGACCAGGTCATATCCTCCTATTCAGACCAGGTCATATCCTCCTCCTATACAGACCAGGTCATATCCTCCTCCTATACAGACCAGGTCACATCCTCCTCCTGTACAGACCAGGTCACATCCTCCTCCTATACAGACCAGGTCACATCCTCCTCCTATTCAGACCAGGTCATATCCTCCTCCTATTCAGACCAGGTCATATCCTCCTCCTATACAGACCAGGTCACATCCTCCTCCTATACAGACCAGGTCATATCCTCCTCCTATACAGAACAGGTCATATCCTCCTCCTATACAGACCAGGTCATATCCTCCTCCTATACAGACCAGGTCACATCCTCCCACTATACAGACCAGGTCATATCCTCCTCCTATTCAGACCAGGTCATATCCTCCTCCTATACAGACCAGGTCATATTCAAACCATATTCAAATTCCTCCTATACAGACCAGTCTCCTATTCAAACCAGGTCATATCCTCCTCCTATTCAGACCAGGTCATATCCTCCTCCTATTCAGACCAGGTCATATCCTCCTCCTATTCAGACCAGGTCATATCCTCCTATTCAGACCAGGTCATATCCTCCTCCTATTCAGACCAGGTCATATTCTTCTCCTATTCAGACCAGGTCATATCCTCCTCCAATACAGACCAGGTCATATCCTACTCCTATACAGACCAGGTCATATCCTCCTCCTATACAGACCAGGTCATATCCTCTTCATATTCAGACCAGGTCATATCCTCCTATTCAGACCAGGTCATATCCTCCTATTCAGACCAGGTCATATCCTCCTCCTATACATACCAGGTCATATCCTCCTATTCAGACCAGGTCATATCCTCCTATTCAGACCAGGTCATATCCTCCTCCTATACAGACCAGGTCATATCCTCCTCTTATACAGACCAGGTCATATCCTCCTCCTGTACAGACCAGGTCACATCCTCCTCCTATACAGACCAGGTCACATCCTCCTCCTATTCAGACCAGGTCATATCCTCCTCCTATTCAGACCAGGTCATATCCTCCTCCTATACAGACCAGGTCATATCCTCCTCCTATACAGACCAGGTCATATCCTCCTCCTATACAGAACAGGTCATATCCTCCTCCTATACAGACCAGGTCATATCCTCCTCCTATACAGACCAGGTCACATCCTCCCACTATACAGACCAGGTCATATCCTCCTCCTATTCAGACCAGGTCATATCCTCCTCCTATACAGACCAGGTCATATTCAAACCATATTCAAATTCCTCCTATACAGACCAGTCTCCTATTCAAACCAGGTCATATCCTCCTCCTATTCAGACCAGGTCATATCCTCCTCCTATTCAGACCAGGTCATATCCTCCTCCTATACAGACCAGGTCATATCCTCCTATACAGACCAGGGCATATCCTCCTATACAGAACAGGTCATATCCTCCTCCTATACAGACCAGGTCATATCCTCCTCCTATACAGACCAGGTCACATCCTCCCACTATACAGACCAGGTCATATCCTCCTCCTATTCAGACCAGGTCATATCCTCCTCCTATTCAGACCAGGTCATATCCTCCTCCTATTCAGACCAGGTCATATCCTCCTATTCAGACCAGGTCATATCCTCCTCCTATTCAGACCAGGTCATATCCTTCTCCTATTCAGACCAGGTCATATCCTCCTCCAATACAGACCAGGTCATATCCTACTCCTATACAGACCAGGTCATATCCTCCTCCTATACAGACCAGGTCATATCCTCTTCATATTCAGACCAGGTCATATCCTCCTATTCAGACCAGGTCATATCCTCCTATTCAGACCAGGTCATATCCTCCTCCTATACATACCAGGTCATATTCTCCTATTCAGACCAGGTCATATCCTCCTATTCAGACCAGGTCATATCCTCCTCCTATACAGACCAGGTCATATCCTCCTCCTATACAGACCAGGTCACATCCTCCTCCTGTACAGACCAGGTCACATCCTCCTCCTATACAGACCAGGTCACATCCTCCTCCTATTCAGACCAGGTCATATCCTCCTCCTATTCAGACCAGGTCATATCCTCCTCCTATACAGACCAGGTCATATCCTCCTCCTATACAGACCAGGTCATATCCTCCTCCTATACAGACCAGGTCATATCCTCCTCCTATACAGAACAGGTCATATCCTCCACCTATACAGACCAGGTCATATCCTCCTCATATACAGACCAGGTCACATCCTCCCACTATACAAACCAGGTCATATCCTCCTCCTATTCAGACCAGGTCATATCCTCCTCCTATACAGACCAGGTCATATTCAAACCATATTCAAATTCCTCCTATACAGACCAGTCTCCTATTCAAACCAGGTCATATCCTCCTCCTATTCAGACCAGGTCATATCCTCCTCCTATTCAGACCAGGTCATATCCTCCTCCTATACAGACCAGGTCATATCCTCCTATACAGACCAGGGCATATCCTCCTATACAGACCAGGGCATATCCTCCTATACAGAACAGGTCATATCCTCCTCCTATACAGACCAGGTCATATCCTCCTCCTATACAGACCAGGTCACATCCTCCCACTATACAGACCAGGTCATATCCTCCTCCTATTCAGACCAGGTCATATCCTCCTCCTATTCAGACCAGGTCATATCCTCCTCCTATTCAGACCAGGTCATATCCTCCTATTCAGACCAGGTCATATCCTCCTCCTATTCAGACCAGGTCATATCCTTCTCCTATTCAGACCAGGTCATATCCTCCTCCAATACAGACCAGGTCATATCCTACTCCTATACAGACCAGGTCATATCCTCCTCCTATACAGACCAGGTCATATCCTCTTCATATTCAGACCAGGTCATATCCTCCTATTCAGACCAGGTCATATCCTCCTATTCAGACCAGGTCATATCCTCCTCCTATACATACCAGGTCATATCCTCCTATTCAGACCAGGTCATATCCTCCTATTCAGACCAGGTCATATCCTCCTCCTATACAGACCAGGTCATATCCTCCTCCTATACAGACCAGGTCACATCCTCCTCCTGTACAGACCAGGTCACATCCTCCTCCTATACAGACCAGGTCACATCCTCCTCCTATTCAGACCAGGTCATATCCTCCTCCTATTCAGACCAGGTCATATCCTCCTCCTATACAGACCAGGTCATATCCTCCTCCTATACAGACCAGGTCATATCCTCCTCCTATACAGAACAGGTCATATCCTCCTCCTATACAGACCAGGTCATATCCTCCTCATATACAGACCAGGTCACATCCTCCCACTATACAAACCAGGTCATATCCTCCTCCTATTCAGACCAGGTCATATCCTCCTCCTATACAGACCAGGTCATATTCAAACCATATTCAAATTCCTCCTATACAGACCAGTCTCCTATTCAAACCAGGTCATATCCTCCTCCTATTCAGACCAGGTCATATCCTCCTCCTATTCAGACCAGGTCATATCCTCCTCCTATACAGACCAGGTCATATCCTCCTATACAGACCAGGGCATATCCTCCTATACAGAACAGGTCATATCCTCCTCCTATACAGACCAGGTCATATCCTCCTCTTATACAGACCAGGTCACATCCTCCCACTATACAGACCAGGTCATATCCTCCTCCTATTCAGACCAGGTCATATCCTCCTCCTATTCAGACCAGGTCATATCCTCCTCCTATTCAGACCAGGTCATATCCTCCTATTCAGACCAGGTCATATCCTCCTCCTATTCAGACCAGGTCATTTCCTTCTCCTATTCAGACCAGGTCATATCCTCCTCCAATACAGACCAGGTCATATCCTACTCCTATACACACCAGGTCATATCCTCCTCCTATACAGACCAGGTCATATCCTCTTCATATTCAGACCAGGTCATATCCTCCTATTCAGACCAGGTCATATCCTCCTCCTATACAGACCAGGTCATATCCTCCTCCTATACAGACCAGGTCACATCCTCCTCCTGTACAGACCAGGTCACATCCTCCTCCTATACAGACCAGGTCACATCCTCCTCCTATTCAGACCAGGTCATATCCTCCTCCTATTCAGACCAGGTCATATCCTCCTCCTATACAGACCAGGTCACATCCTCCTCCTATACAGACCAGGTCATATCCTCCTCCTATACAGAACAGGTCATATCCTCCTCCTATACAGACCAGGTCATATCCTCCTCCTATACAGACCAGGTCACATCCTCCCACTATACAGACCAGGTCATATCCTCCTCCTATTCAGACCAGGTCATATCCTCCTCCTATACAGACCAGGTCATATTCAAACCATATTCAAATTCCTCCTATACAGACCAGTCTCCTATTCAAACCAGGTCATATCCTCCTCCTATTCAGACCAGGTCATATCCTCCTCCTATTCAGACCAGGTCATATCCTCCTCCTATTCAGACCAGGTCATATCCTCCTATTCAGACCAGGTCATATCCTCCTCCTATTCAGACCAGGTCATATTCTTCTCCTATTCAGACCAGGTCATATCCTCCTCCAATACAGACCAGGTCATATCCTACTCCTATACAGACCAGGTCATATCCTCCTCCTATACAGACCAGGTCATATCCTCTTCATATTCAGACCAGGTCATATCCTCCTATTCAGAGCAGGTCATATCCTCCTATTCAGACCAGGTCATATCCTCCTCCTATACATACCAGGTCATATCCTCCTATTCAGACCAGGTCATATCCTCCTATTCAGACCAGGTCATGTCCTCCTCCTATACAGACCAGGTCATATCCTCCTCTTATACAGACCAGGTCATATCCTCCTCCTGTACAGACCAGGTCACATCCTCCTCCTATACAGACCTGGTCACATCCTCCTCCTATTCAGACCAGGTCATATCCTCCTCCTATTCAGACCAGGTCATATCCTCCTCCTATACAGACCAGGTCATATCCTCCTCCTATACAGACCAGGTCATATCCTCCTCCTATACAGAACAGGTCATATCCTCCTCCTATACAGACCAGGTCATATCCTCCTCCTATACAGACCAGGTCACATCCTCCCACTATACAGACCAGGTCATATCCTCCTCCTATTCAGACCAGGTCATATCCTCCTCCTATACAGACCAGGTCATATTCAAACCATATTCAAATTCCTCCTATACAGACCAGTCTCCTATTCAAACCAGGTCATATCCTCCTCCTATTCAGACCAGGTCATATCCTCCTCCTATTCAGACCAGGTCATATCCTCCTCCTATACAGACCAGGTCATATCCTCCTATACAGACCAGGGCATATCCTCCTATACAGAACAGGTCATATCCTCCTCCTATACAGACCAGGTCATATCCTCCTCCTATACAGACCAGGTCACATCCTCCCACTATACAGACCAGGTCATATCCTCCTCCTATTCAGACCAGGTCATATCCTCCTCCTAT
Organism: Salvelinus fontinalis; assembly: GCF_029448725.1. Taxonomy (NCBI): domain Eukaryota; kingdom Metazoa; phylum Chordata; class Actinopteri; order Salmoniformes; family Salmonidae; genus Salvelinus; species Salvelinus fontinalis. The sequence goes on from NC_074694.1 coordinate 599,792, forward strand.
TCAGACCAGGTCATATCCTCCTCCTATTCAGACCAGGTCATATCCTCCTATTCAGACCAGGTCATATCCTCCTCCTATTCAGACCAGGTCATTTCCTTCTCCTATTCAGACCAGGTCATATCCTCCTCCAATACAGACCAGGTCATATCCTACTCCTATACAGACCAGGTCATATCCTCCTCCTATACAGACCAGGTCATATCCTCTTCATATTCAGACCAGGTAATATCCTCCTATTCAGACCAGGTCATATCCTCCTATTCAGACCAGGTCATATCCTCCTCCTATACATACCAGGTCATATTCTCCTATTCAGACCAGGTCATATCCTCCTATTCAGACCAGGTCATATCCTCCTCCTATACAGACCAGGTCATATCCTCCTCCTATACAGACCAGGTCACATCCTCCTCCTGTACAGACCAGGTCACATCCTCCTCCTATACAGACCAGGTCACATCCTCCTCCTATTCAGACCAGGTCATATCCTCCTCCTATTCAGACCAGGTCATATCCTCCTCCTATACAGACCAGGTCATATCCTCCTCCTATACAGACCAGGTCATATCCTCCTCCTATACAGAACAGGTCATATCCTCCTCCTATACAGACCAGGTCATATCCTCCTCATATACAGACCAGGTCACATCCTCCCACTATACAAACCAGGTCATATCCTCCTCCTATTCAGACCAGGTCATATCCTCCTCCTATACAGACCAGGTAATATTCAAACCATATTCAAATTCCTCCTATACAGACCAGTCTCCTATTCAAACCAGGTCATATCCTCCTCCTATTCAGACCAGGTCATATCCTCCTCCTATTCAGACCAGGTCATATCCTCCTCCTATACAGACCAGGTCATATCCTCCTATACAGACCAGGGCATATCCTCCTATACAGAACAGGTCATATCCTCCTCCTATACAGACCAGGTCATATCCTCCTCCTATACAGACCAGGTCACATCCTCCCACTATACAGACCAGGTCATATCCTCCTCCTATTCAGACCAGGTCATATCCTCCTCCTATTCAGACCAGGTCATATCCTCCTCCTATTCAGACCAGGTCATATCCTCCTATTCAGACCAGGTCATATCCTCCTCCTATTCAGACCAGGTCATATCCTTCTCCTATTCAGACCAGGTCATATCCTCCTCCAATACAGACCATGTCATATCCTACTCCTATACAGACCAGGTCATATCCTCCTCCTATACAGACCAGGTCATATCCTCTTCATATTCAGACCAGGTCATATCCTCCTATTCAGACCAGGTCATATCCTCCTATTCAGACCAGGTCATATCCTCCTCCTATACATACCAGGTCATATCCTCCTATTCAGACCAGGTCATATCCTCCTATTCAGACCAGGTCATATCCTCCTCCTATACAGACCAGGTCATATCCTCCTCCTATACAGACCAGGTCACATCCTCCTCCTGTACAGACCAGGTCACATCCTCCTCCTATACAGACCAGGTCACATCCTCCTCCTATTCAGACCAGGTCATATCCTCCTCCTATTCAGACCAGGTCATATCCTCCTCCTATACAGACCAGGTCATATCCTCCTCCTATACAGACCAGGTCATATCCTCCTCCTATACAGAACAGGTCATATCCTCCTCCTATACAGACCAGGTCATATCCTCCTCATATACAGACCAGGTCACATCCTCCCACTATACAAACCAGGTCATATCCTCCTCCTATTCAGACCAGGTCATATCCTCCTCCTATACAGACCAGGTCATATTCAAACCATATTCAAATTCCTCCTATACAGACCAGTCTCCTATTCAAACCAGGTCATATCCTCCTCCTATTCAGACCAGGTCATATCCTCCTCCTATTCAGACCAGGTCATATCCTCCTCCTATACAGACCAGGTCATATCCTCCTATACAGACCAGGGCATATCCTCCTATACAGAACAGGTCATATCCTCCTCCTATACAGACCAGGTCATATCCTCCTCTTATACAGACCAGGTCACATCCTCCCACTATACAGACCAGGTCATATCCTCCTCCTATTCAGACCAGGTCATATCCTCCTCCTATTCAGACCAGGTCATATCCTCCTCCTATTCAGACCAGGTCATATCCTCCTATTCAGACCAGGTCATATCCTCCTCCTATTCAGACCAGGTCATATCCTTCTCCTATTCAGACCAGGTCATATCCTCCTCCAATACAGACCAGGTCATATCCTACTCCTATACACACCAGGTCATATCCTCCTCCTATACAGACCAGGTCATATCCTCTTCATATTCAGACCAGGTCATATCCTCCTATTCAGACCAGGTCATATCCTCCTATTCAGACCAGGTCATATCCTCCTCCTATACATACCAGGTCATATCCTCCTATTCAGACCAGGTCATATCCTCCTATTCAGACCAGGTCATATCCTCCTCCTATACAGACCAGGTCATATCCTCCTCCTATACAGACCAGGTCACATCCTCCTCCTGTACAGACCAGGTCACATCCTCCTCCTATACAGACCAGGTCACATCCTCCTCCTATTCAGACAAGGTCATATGCTCCTCCTATTCAGACCAGGTCATATCCTCCTCCTATACAGACCAGGTCATATCCTCCTCCTATACAGAACAGGTCATATCCTCCTCCTATACAGACCAGGTCATATCCTCCTCCAATACAGACCAGTTCATATCCTCCTCCTATTCAGACCAGGTCATATCCTCCTCCTATTCAGACCAGGTCATATCCTCCTCCTATTCAGACCAGGTCAAATCCTCCTATACAGACCAGGTCATATCCTCCTCCTATACAGACCAGGTCATATCCTCCTCCTATTCAGACCAGGTCATATCCTCCTCCTATACAGACCAGGTCATATCCTCCTCACATTCAGACCAGGTCATATCCTCCTCCTATTCAGACCAGGTCCTATCCTCCTCCTATACAGACCAGGTCATATCCTCCTCCTATGCAGACCAGGTCATATCCTCCTATACAGACCAGGTCATATCCTCCTCTTATTCAGACCAGGTCATATCCTCCTATACAGACCAGGTCATATCCTCCTCCTATTCAGACCAGGTCATATCCTCCTATACAGACCAGGTCATATCCTCCTCCTATTCAGACCAGGTCATATCCTCCACCTATTCAGACCAGGTCATATCCTCCTATTCAGACCAGGTCATATCCTCCTCCTATTCAGACCAGGTCATATCCTCCTCCTATACAGACCAGGTCATATCCTCACCCTATTCAGACCAGGTCATATCCTCCTATTCAGACCAGGTCATATCCTCCTTTTCAGACCAGGTCATATCCTCCTATACAGACCAGGTCATATCCTCCTATACAGACCAGGTCATATCCTCCTCCAATACAGACCAGGTCATATCCTCCTATTCAGACCAGGTCATATCCTCCTATTCAGACCAGGTCATATCCTCCTCCTATACAGACCAGGTCATATCCTCCTCCTATACAGACCAGGTCATATCCTCCTCCAATACAGACCAGGTCATATCCTCCTATTCAGACCAGGTCATATCCTCCTATTCAGACCAGGTCATATCCTCCTCCTATACAGACCAGGTAATATCCTCCTATACAGACCAGGTCATATCCTCCTCCTATTCAGACCAGGTCATATCCTCCTATACAAACCAGGTCATATCCTCCTATACTGACCAGGTCATATCCTCCTCCAATACAGACCAGGTCATATCCTCCTATTCAGACCAGGTCATATCCTCCTCCTATACAGACCAGGTCATATCCTCACCCTATTCAGACCAGGTCATATCCTCCTATTCAGACCAGGTCATATCCTCCTTTTCAGACCAGGTCATATCCTCCTATACAGACCAGGTCATATCCTCCTATACAGACCAGGTCATATCCTCCTCCATTACAGACCAGGTCATATCCTCCTATTCAGACCAGGTCATATCCTCCTATTCAGACCAGGTCATATCCTCCTCCTATACAGACCAGGTCATATCCTCCTCCTATACAGACCAGGTCATATCCTCCTCCAATACAGACCAGGTCATATCCTCCTATTCAGACCAGGTCATATCCTCCTATTCAGACCAGGTCATATCCTCCTCCAATACAGACCAGGTCATATCCTCCTATTCAGACCAGGTCATATCCTCCTATTCAGACCAGGTCATATCCTCCTCCTATACAGACCAGGTAATATCCTCCTATACAGACCAGGTCATATCCTCCTCCTATTCAGACCAGGTCATATCCTCCTATACAGACCAGGTAATATCCTCCTATACAGACCAGGTCATATCCTCCTCCTATACAGACCAGGTCATATCCTCTTCATATTCAGACCAGGTCATATCCTCCTCCTATTCAGACCAGGTCATATCCTCCTATACAGACCAGGTAATATCCTCCGATACAGACCAGGTCATATCCTCCTCCTATTCAGACCAGGTCATATCCTCCTCCTTTACAGACCAGGTCATATCCTCTTCATATTCAGACCAGGTCATATCCTCCTCCTATTCAGACCAGGTAATATCCTCCTATTCAGACCAGGTCATATCCTCCTCCTATACAGACTAGGTCATATCCTCCTCCTATACAGACCAGGTCATATCCTCCTATTCAGACCAGGTCATATCCTCCTATTCAGACCAGGTCATATCCTCCTCCTATACAGACCAGGTCATATCCTCCTATCCAGACCAGGTCATATCCTCCTATTCAGACCAGGTCATATCCTCCTCCTATGCAGACCAGGTCATATCCTCTTCATATTCAGACCATGTCATATCCTCCTCCTATTCAGACCAGGTCATATCCTCCTATTCAGACCAGGTCATATCCTCCTCCTGTACAGACCAGGTCATATCCTCCTCCTATTCAGACCAGGTCATATCCTCCTCCTATTCAGACCAGGTCATATCCTCCTCCTATACAGACCAGGTCATATCCTCCTATATAGACCAGGTCATATCCTCCTCCTATTCAGATCAGGTCATATCCTCCTTCTATACAGACCAGGTCATATCCTCGTCATATTCAGACCAGGTCATATCCTCCTCCTATTCAGACCAGGTCCTATCCTCCTCCTATACAGACCAGGTCATATCCTCCTCCTATACAGACCAGGTCATATCCTCCTATACAGACCAGGTCATATCCTCCTATATAGACCAGGTCATATCCTCCTCCTATTCAGACCAGGTCATATCCTCCTTCTATACAGACCAGGTCATATCCTCGTCATATTCAGACCAGGTCATATCCTCCTCCTATTCAGACCAGGTCCTATCCTCCTCCTATACAGACCAGGTCATATCCTCCTCCTATACAGACCAGGTCATATCCTCCTATACAGACCAGGTCATATCCTCCTCCTATACAGACCAGGTCATATCCTCCTATACAGACCAGGTCATATCCTCCCATTCAGACCAGGTCATATCCACCTATACAGACCAGGTCATATCCTCCTCCTATACAGACCAGGTCATATCCTCTTCATATTCAGACCAGGTCATATCCTCCTCCTATTCAGACCAGGTCATATCCTCCTCCTATACAGACCAGGTCATATCCTCTTCATATTCAGACCAGGTCATATCCTCCTCCTATTCAGACCAGGTCATGTCCTCCTATTCAGACCAGGTCATATCCTCCTCCTATACAGACCAGGTCATATCCTCCTCCTATACAGACCTGGTCATATCCTCCTATTCAGACCAGGTCATATCCTCCTATTCAGACCAGGTCATATCCTCCTCCTATACAGACCAGGTCATATCCTCCTATCCAGACCAGGTCATATCCTCCTATTCAGACCAGGTCATATCCTCTTCATATTCAGACCAGGCCATATCCTCCTCCTATTCAGACCAGGTCATATCCTCCTATTCAGACCAGGTCATATCCTCCTCCTGTACAGACCAGGTCATATCCTCTTCATATTCAGACCAGGTCATATCCTCCTCCTATTCAGACCAGGTCATATCCTCCTATTCAGACCAGGTCATATCCTCCTATTCAGACCAGGTCATATCCTCCTCCTGTACAGACCAGGTCATATCCTCCTCCTATTCAGACCAGGTCATATCCTCCTCCTATACAGACCAGGTCATATCCTCCTCCTATACAGACCAGGTCATATCCTCCTCCTATACAGAACAGGTCATATCCTCCTCCTATTCAGACCAGGTCATATCCTCCTCCTATTCAGACCAGGTCAAATCCTCCTATACAGACCAGGTCATATCCTCCTCCTATACAGACCAGGTCAAATCCTCCTATATAGACCAGGTCATATCCTCCTCCTATTCAGACCAGGTCATATCCTCCTCCTATACAGACCAGGTCATATCCTCCTCATATTCAGACCAGGTCATATCCTCCTCCTATTCAGACCAGGTCCTATCCTCCTCCTATACAGACCAGGTCATATCCTCCTCCTATACAGACCAGGTCATATCCTCCTATACAGACCAGGTCATATCCTCCTCCTATTCAGACCAGGTCATATCCTCCTATACAGACCAGGTCATATCCTCCTCCTATTCAGACCAGGTCATATCCTCCTATTCAGACCAGGTCATATCCTCCTCCTATTCAGACCAGGTCATATCCTCCTCCTATACAGACCAGGTCATATCCTCCCCCTATTCAGACCAGGTCATATCCTCCTATTCAGACCAGGTCATATCCTCCTTTTCAGACCAGGTCATATCCTCCTATACAAACCAGGTCATATCCTCCTATACAGACCAGGTCATATCCTCCTCCAATACAGACCAGGTCATATCCTCCTATTCAGACCAGGTCATATCCTCCTATTCAGACCAGGTCATATCCTCCTCCTATACAGACCAGGTCATATCCTCCTCCTATACAGACCAGGTCATATCCTCCTCCAATACAGACCAGGTCATATCCTCCTATTCAGACCAGGTCATATCCTCCTATTCAGACCAGGTCATATCCTCCTCCAATACAGACCAGGTCATATCGTCCTATTCAGACCAGGTCATATCCTCCTATTCAGACCAGGTCATATCCTCCTCCTATACAGACCAGGTAATATCCTCCTATACAGACCAGGTCATATCCTCCTCCTATTCAGACCAGGTCATATCCTCCTATACAGACCAGGTAATATCCTCCTATACAGACCAGGTCATATCCTCCTCCTATACAGACCAGGTCATATCCTCCTCCTATTCAGACCAGGTCATATCCTCCTATACAGACCAGGTAATATCCTCCTATACAGACCAGGTCATATCCTCCTCCTATTCAGACCAGGTCATATCCTCCTCCTATACAGACCAGGTCATATCCTCTTCATATTCAGACCAGGTCATATCCTCCTCCTATACAGACTAGGTCAAATCCTCCTCCTATACAGACCAGGTCATATCCTCCTATACAGACCAGGTCATATCCTCCTCATATTCAGACCAGGTCATATCCTCCTCCTATTCAGACCAGGTCCTATCCTCCTCCTATACAGACCAGGTCATATCCTCCTCCTATACAGACCAGGTCATATCCTCCTATACAGACCAGGTCATATCCTCCTCCTATTCAGACCAGGTCATATCCTCCTATACAGACCAGGTCATATCCTCCTCCTATTCAGACCAGGTCATATCCTCCTATTCAGACCAGGTCATATCCTCCTCCTATTCAGACCAGGTCATATCCTCCTCCTATACAGACCAGGTCATATCCTCCCCCTATTCAGACCAGGTCATATCCTCCTATTCAGACCAGGTCATATCCTCCTTTTCAGACCAGGTAATATCCTCCTATACAAACCAGGTCATATCCTCCTATACAGACCAGGTCATATCCTCCTCCAATACAGACCAGGTCATATCCTCCTATTCAGACCAGGTCATATCCTCCTATTCAGACCAGGTCATATCCTCCTCCAATACAGACCAGGTCATATCGTCCTATTCAGACCAGGTCATATCCTCCTATACAGACCAGGTAATATCCTCCTATACAGACCAGGTCATATCCTCTTCATATTCAGACCAGGTCATATCCTCCTCCTATTCAGACCAGGTCATATCCTCCTATACAGACCAGGTAATATCCTCCTATACAGACCAGGTCATATCCTCCTCCTATTCAGACCAGGTCATATCCTCCTCCTATACAGACCAGGTCATATCCTCTTCATATTCAGACCAGGTCATATCCTCCTCCTATACAGACTAGGTCATATCCTCCTCCTATACAGACCAGGTCATATCCTACTATACAGACCAGGTCATATCCTCCTCATATTCAGACCAGGTCATATCCTCCTCCTATTCAGACCAGGTCCTATCCTCCTCCTATACAGACCAGGTCATATCCTCCTCCTATACAGACCAGGTCATATCCTCCTATACAGACCAGGTCATATCCTCCTCCTATTCAGACCAGGTCATATCCTCCTATACAGACCAGGTCATATCCTCCTCCTATTCAGACCAGGTCATATCCTCCTATTCAGACCAGGTCATATCCTCCTCCTATTCAGACCAGGTCATATCCTCCTCCTATACAGACCAGGTCATATCCTCCCCCTATTCAGACCAGGTCATATCCTCCTATTCAGACCAGGTCATATCCTCCTTTTCAGACCAGGTCATATCCTCCTATACAAACCAGGTCATATCCTCCTATACAGACCAGGTCATATCCTCCTCCAATACAGACCAGGTCATATCCTCCTATTCAGACCAGGTCATATCCTCCTATTCAGACCAGGTCATATCCTCCTCCAATACAGACCAGGTCATATCGTCCTATTCAGACCAGGTCATATCCTCCTATTCAGACCAGGTCATATCCTCCTCCTATACAGACCAGGTAATATCCTCCTATACAGACCAGGTCATATCCTCCTCCTATTCAGACCAGGTCATATCCTCCTATACAGACCAGGTAATATCCTCCTATACAGACCAGGTCATATCCTCCTCCTATACAGACCAGGTCATATCCTCTTCATATTCAGACCAGGTCATATCCTCCTCCTATTCAGACCAGGTCACATCCTCCTATACAGACCAGGTAATATCCTCCTATACAGACCAGGTCATATCCTCCTCCTATTCAGACCAGGTCATATCCTCCTCCTATACAGACCAGGTCATATCCTCTTCATATTCAGACCAGGTCATATCCTCCTCCTATACAGACTAGGTCATATCCTCCTCCTATACAGACCAGGTCATATCCTCCTATTCAGACCAGGTCATATCCTCCTATTCAGACCAGGTCATATCCTCCTCCTATACAGACCAGGTCATATCCTCCTATCCAGACCAGGTCATATCCTCCTATTCAGACCAGGTCATATCCTCCTCCTATACAGACCAGGTCATATCCTCCTCCTATTCAGACCAGGTCATATCCTCCTATACAGACCAGGTCATATCCTCCTCCTATTCAGACCAGGTCATATCCTCCTATTCAGACCAGGTCATATCCTCCTCCTATTCAGACCAGGTCATATCCTCCTCCTATACAGACCAGGTCATATCCTCCCCCTATTCAGACCAGGTCATATCCTCCTATTCAGACCAGGTCATATCCTCCTTTTCAGACCAGGTAATATCCTCCTATACAAACCAGGTCATATCCTCCTATACAGACCAGGTCATATCCTCCTCCAATACAGACCAGGTCATATCCTCCTATTCAGACCAGGTCATATCCTTCTATTCAGACCAGGTCATATCCTCCTCCAATACAGACCAGGTCATATCGTCCTATTCAGACCAGGTCATATCCTCCTATACAGACCAGGTAATATCCTCCTATACAGACCAGGTCATATCCTCTTCATATTCAGACCAGGTCATATCCTCCTCCTATTCAGACCAGGTCATATCCTCCTATACAGACCAGGTAATATCCTCCTATACAGACCAGGTCATATCCTCCTCCTATTCAGACCAGGTCATATCCTCCTCCTATACAGACCAGGTCATATCCTCTTCATATTCAGACCAGGTCATATCCTCCTCCTATACAGACTTGGTCATATCCTCCTCCTATATAGACCAGGTCATATCCTACTATACAGACCAGGTCATATCCTCCTCATATTCAGACCAGGTCATATCCTCCTCCTATTCAGACCAGGTCCTATCCTCCTCCTATACAGACCAGGTCATATCCTCCTCCTATACAGACCAGGTCATATCCTCCTATACAGACCAGGTCATATCCTCCTCCTATTCAGACCAGGTCATATCCTCCTATACAGACCAGGTCATATCCTCCTATTCAGACCAGGTCATATCCTCCTCCTATTCAGACCAGGTCATATCCTCCTCCTATACAGACCAGGTCATATCCTCCCCCTATTCAGACCAGGTCATATCCTCCTATTCAGACCAGGTCATATCCTCCTTTTCAGACCAGGTCATATCCTCCTATACAAACCAGGTCATATCCTCCTATACAGACCAGGTCATATCCTCCTCCAATACAGACCAGGTCATATCCTCCTATTCAGACCAGGTCATATCCTCCTATTCAGACCAGGTCATATCCTCCTCCAATACAGACCAGGTCATATCGTCCTATTCAGACCAGGTCATATCCTCCTATTCAGACCAGGTCATATCCTCCTCCTATACAGACCAGGTAATATCCTCCTATACAGACCAGGTCATATCCTCCTCCTATTCAGACCAGGTCATATCCTCCTATACAGACCAGGTAATATCCTCCTATACAGACCAGGTCATATCCTCCTCCTATACAGACCAGGTCATATCCTCTTCATATTCAGACCAGGTCATATCCTCCTCCTATTCAGACCAGGTCACATCCTCCTATACAGACCAGGTAATATCCTCCTATACAGACCAGGTCATATCCTCTTCATATTCAGACCAGGTCATATCCTCCTCCTATTCAGACCAGGTCATATCCTCCTATACAGACCAGGTAATATCCTCCTATACAGACCAGGTCATATCCTCCTCCTATTCAGACCAGGTCATATCCTCCTCCTATACAGACCAGGTCATATCCTCTTCATATTCAGACCAGGTCATATCCTCCTCCTATACAGACTTGGTCATATCCTCCTCCTATATAGACCAGGTCATATCCTACTATACAGACCAGGTCATATCCTCCTCATATTCAGACCAGGTCATATCCTCCTCCTATTCAGACCAGGTCCTATCCTCCTCCTATACAGACCAGGTCATATCCTCCTCCTATACAGACCAGGTCATATCCTCCTATACAGACCAGGTCATATCCTCCTCCTATTCAGACCAGGTCATATCCTCCTATACAGACCAGGTCATATCCTCCTATTCAGACCAGGTCATATCCTCCTCCTATTCAGACCAGGTCATATCCTCCTCCTATACAGACCAGGTCATATCCTCCCCCTATTCAGACCAGGTCATATCCTCCTATTCAGACCAGGTCATATCCTCCTTTTCAGACCAGGTCATATCCTCCTATACAAACCAGGTCATATCCTCCTATACAGACCAGGTCATATCCTCCTCCAATACAGACCAGGTCATATCCTCCTATTCAGACCAGGTCATATCCTCCTATTCAGACCAGGTCATATCCTCCTCCAATACAGACCAGGTCATATCGTCCTATTCAGACCAGGTCATATCCTCCTATTCAGACCAGGTCATATCCTCCTCCTATACAGACCAGGTAATATCCTCCTATACAGACCAGGTCATATCCTCCTCCTATTCAGACCAGGTCATATCCTCCTATACAGACCAGGTAATATCCTCCTATACAGACCAGGTCATATCCTCCTCCTATACAGACCAGGTCATATCCTCTTCATATTCAGACCAGGTCATATCCTCCTCCTATTCAGACCAGGTCACATCCTCCTATACAGACCAGGTAATATCCTCCTATACAGACCAGGTCATATCCTCCTCCTATTCAGACCAGGTCATATCCTCCTCCTATACAGACCAGGTCATATCCTCTTCATATTCAGACCAGGTCATATCCTCCTCCTATACAGACTAGGTCATATCCTCCTCCTATACAGACCAGGTCATATCCTCCTATTCAGACCAGGTCATATCCTCCTATTCAGACCAGGTCATATCCTCCTCCTATACAGACCAGGTCATATCCTCATCTTATTCAGACCATGTCATATCCTCCTCCTATTCAGACCAGGTCATATCCTCCTATTCAGACCAGGTCATATCCTCCTCCTGTACAGACCAGGTCATATCCTCCTCCTATTCAGACCAGGTCATATCCTCCTCCTATTCAGACCAGGTCATATCCTCCTCCTATACAGACCAGATCATATCCTCCTATATAGACCAGGTCATATCCTCCTCCTATTCAGACCAGGTCATATCCTCCTTCTATACAGACCAGGTCATATCCTCGTCATATTCAGACCAGGTCATATCCTCCTCCTATTCAGACCAGGTCCTATCCTCCTCCTATACAGACCAGGTCATATCCTCCTCCTATACAGACCAGGTCATATCCTCCTATACAGACCAGGTCATATCCTCCAATTCAGACCAGGTCATATCCTCCTCCTATACAGACCAGGAAATATCCTCCTATACAGACCAGGTCATATCCTCCTCCTATTCAGACCAGGTCATATCCTCCTCCTATAAAGACCAGGTCATATCCTCCTATTCAGACCAGGTCATATCCTCCAATTCAGACCAGGTCATATCCTCCTCCTATTCAAACCAGGTCATATCCTCCTATTCAGACCAGGTTATATCCTCCTATACAGACCAGGTCATATCCTCCTAATATACAGACCAGGTCATATCCTCCTCCTATTCAGACCAGGTCATATCCTCCTATACAGACCAGGTCAAATCCTCCTCCAATACAGACCAGGTCATATTCTCCTATTCAGACCAGGTCATATCCTCCTATTCAGACCAGGTCATATCCTCCTCCTATACAGACCAGGTCATATCCTCCTCCTATACAGACCAGGTCATATCCTCCTCCAATACAGACCAGGTCATATCCTTCTATACAGACCAGGTCATATCCTCCTCCTATACAGACCAGGTCATATCCTCCTCCTATACAGACCAGGTAATATCCTCCTATACAGACCAGGTCATATCCTCCTCCTATTCAGACCAGGTCATATCCTCCTATTCAGACCAGGTCATATCCTCCCCCTATTCAGACCAGGTCATATCCTCCTATTCAGACCAGGTCACATCCACCGATACATACCAGGTCATATCCTCCTCCTATTCAGACCAGGTCATATCCTCATATACAGACCAGGTCATATCCTCCTCCTATACAGACCAGGTCATATCCTCCTCCTATACAGACCAGGTCATATCCTCCTATACATACCAGGTCATATCCTCCTATTCAGACCAGGTCATATCCTCTTCATATTCAGACCAGGTCATATCCTCCTCCTATACAGACCAGGTCATATCCTCCTATACATACCAGGTCATATCCTCCTGTTCAGACCAGGTCATATCCTCCTCCTATACAGACAAGGTCATATCCTCCTATTCAGACCAGGTCATATCCTCCTCCTATACAGACCAGGTCATATCCTCTTCATATTCAGACCAGGTCATATCCTCCTCCTATACAGACCAGGTCATATCCTTATATACATACCAGGTCATATCCTCCTATTCAGACCAGGTCATATCCTCCTATTCAGACCAGGTCATATCCTCCTATTCAGACCAGGTCATATCCTCCTATTCAGACCAGGTCATATCCTCCTCCTATACAGACCAGGTCACATCCTACTCCTATTCAGACCAGGTCACATACTCCTCCTATTCAGACCAGGTCATATCCTCCTATTCAGACCAGGTCATATCCTCCACCAATACAGACCAGGTCATATCCTCCTATTCAGACCAGGTCATATCCTCCTCCTATACAGACCAGGTAATATCCTCCTATACAGACCAGGTCATATCCTCCTCCTATTCAGACCAGGTCATATCCTCCTATACAGACCAGGTAATATCCTCCTATACAGACCAGGTCATATCCTCCTCCTATTCAGACCAGGTCATATCCTCCTCCTATACAGACCAGGTCATATCCTCCTCCTATTCAGACCAGGTCATATCCTCCTATACAGACCAGGTAATATCCTCCTATACAGACCAGGTCATATCCTCCTCCTATTCAGACCAGGTCATATCCTCCTCCTATACAGACCAGGTCATATCCTCTTCATATTCAGACCAGGTCATATCCTCCTCCTATTCAGACCAGGTCATATCCTCCTATTCAGACCAGGTCATATCCTCCTCCTATACAGACTAGGTCATATCCTCCTCCTATACAGACCAGGTCATATCCTCCTATTCAGACCAGGTCATATCCTCCTATTCAGACCAGGTCATATCCTCCTCCTATACAGACCAGGTCATATCCTCCTATCCAGACCAGGTCATATCCTCCTATTCAGACCAGGTCATATCCTCCTCCTATACAGACCAGGTCATATTCTCTTCATATTCAGACCATGTCATATCCTCCTCCTATTCAGACCAGGTCATATCCTCCTATTCAGACCAGGTCATATCCTCCTCCTGTACAGACCAGGTCATATCCTCCTCCTATTCAGACCAGGTCATATCCTCCTCCTATTCAGACCAGGTCATATCCTCCTCCTATACAGACCAGGTCATATCCTCCTATATAGACCAGGTCATATCCTCCTCCTATTCAGACCAGGTCATATCCTCCTTCTATACAGACCAGGTCATATCCTCGTCATATTCAGACCAGGTCATATCCTCCTCCTATTCAGACCAGGTCCTATCCTCCTCCTATACAGACCAGGTCATATCCTCCTCCTATACAGACCAGGTCATATCCTCCTATACAGACCAGGTCATATCCTCCTCCTATACAGACCAGGTCATATCCTCCAATTCAGACCAGGTCATATCCTCCTCCTATACAGACCAGGTAATATCCTCCTATACAGACCAGGTCATATCCTCCTCCTATTCAGACCAGGTCATATCCTCCTCCTATAAAGACCAGGTCATATCCTCCTATTCAGACCAGGTCATATCCTCCAATTCAGACCAGGTCATATCCTCCTCCTATTCAGACCAGGTCATATCCTCCTATTCAGACCAGGTTATATCCTCCTATACAGACCAGGTCATATCCTCCTAATATACAGACCAGGTCATATCCTCCTCCTATTCAGACCAGGTCATATCCTCCTATACAGACCAGGTCAAATCCTCCTCCAATACAGACCAGGTCATATCCTCCTCCTATTCAGACCAGGTCATATCCTCCTATTCAGACCAGATCATATCCTCCTCCTATACAGACCAGGTCATATCCTCCTCCTATACAGACCAGGTCATATCCTCCTCCAATACAGACCAGGTCATATCCTTCTACACAGACCAGGTCATATCCTCCTCCTATACAGACCAGGTCATATCCTCCTCCTATACAGACCAGGTAATATCCTCCTATACAGACCAGGTCATATCCTCCTCCTATTCAGACCAGGTCATATCCTCCTATTCAGACCAGGTCATATCCTCCCCCTATTCAGACCAGGTCATATCCTCCTATTCAGACCAGGCCATATCCTCCTATTCAGACCAGGTCACATCCACCGATACATACCAGGTCATATCCTCCTCCTATTCAGACCAGGTCATATCCTCCTATACAGACCAGGTCATATCCTCCTCCTATACAGACCAGGTCATATGCTCCTATTCAGACCAGGTCATATCCTCCTATTCAGACCAGGTCATATCCTCCTCCAATACAGACCAGGTCATATCCTCCTCCTATACAGACCAGGTCATATCCTCCTATTCAGACCAGGTCATATCCTCCTATTCAGACCAGGTCATATCCTCCTCCTATTCAGACCAGGTCATATCCTCCTCCTATACAGACCAGGTCATATCCTCCTATTCAGACCAGGTCATATCCTCCTCCTATACAGACCAGGTCATATCCTCTTCATATTCAGACCAGGTCATATCCTCCTCCTATGCAGACCAGGTCATATCCTCCTATACATACCAGGTCATATCCTCCTATTCAGACCAGGTCATAATCCTCCTATTCAGACCAGGTCATATCCTCCTATTCAGACCAGGTCATATCCTCCTATTCAGACCAGGTCATATCCTCCTCCTATACAGACCAGGTCACATCCTACTCCTATTCAGACCAGGTTATATACTCCTCCTATTCAGACCAGGTCATATCCTCCTCCTATTCAGACCAGGTCATATCCTCCTCCTATTCATACCAGGTCATATCCTCCTCCTATACAGACCAGGTCATATCCTCCTCCTATACAGACCAGGTCATATCCTCCTTCTATTCAGACCAGGTCATATCCTCCTCCTATACAGACCAGGTCATATCCTCCTATTCAGACCAGGTCATATCCTCCTCCTATTCAGACCAGGTCATATCCTCCTATTCAGACCAGGTCATATCCTCCTCCTATTCAGACCAGGTCATATCCTCCTCCTATACAGACCAGGTCATATCCTCCTATTCAGACCAGGTCATATCCTCCTCCTATACAGACCAGGTCATATCCTCTTCATATTCAGACCAGGTCATATCCTCCTCCTATACAGACCAGGTCATATCCTCCTATACATACCAGGTCATATCCTCCTATTCAGACCAGGTCATATCCTCCTATTCAGACCAGGTCATATCCTCCTATTCAGACCAGGTCATATCCTCCTATTCAGACCAGGTCATATCCTCCTCCTATACAGACCAGGTCATATCCTCCTCCTATTCAGACTAGGTCACATCCTCCTCCTATACAGACCAGGTCATTTCCTCCTCCTATACAGACCAGGTCATAATCTCCTCCTATACAGACCAGGTCATATCCTCCTCCTATTCAGACCAGGTCATATCCTCCTATACAGACCAGGTAATATCCTCCTATACAGACCAGGGCATATCCTCCTATACAGACCAGGTCATATCCTCCTCCTATTCAGACCAGGTCATATCCTCCTCCTATTCAGACCAGGTCATATCCTCCTATACAGACCAGGTCATATCCTCCTATACAGACCAGCTCATATCCTCCTATACAGACCAGGTCATATCCTCCTCCTATACAGACCAGGTCATATCCTCCTCCTATACAGACCAGGTCATATCCTCCTCCTATTCAGACCAGGTCATATCCTCCTCCTATACAGACCAGGTCATATCCTCCTCCTATACAGACAAGGTCATATCCTCCTCCTATTCAGAACAGGTCATAATCTCCTCCTATACAGACCAGGTCATATCCTCCTCCTATTCAGACCAGGTCACATCCTCCTATTCAGACCAGGTCACATCCTCCTATTCAGACCAGGTCATATCCTCCTATTCAGACCAGGTCACATCCTCCTATTCAGACCATGTCACATCCTCCTATTCAGACCAGGTCATATACTCCTATTCAGACCAGGTCATATCCTCCTATTCAGACCAGGTCATATCCTCCTATTCAGACCAGGCCATATCCTTCTCCTATTCAGACCAGGTCATATCCTCCTCCTATTCAGACCAGGTCATATCCTTCTCCTATTCAGACCAGGTCATATCCTCCTCCAATACAGACCCAGTCATATCCTCCTCCTATTCAGACCAGGTCATATCCTCCTATTCAGACCAGGTCATATCCTCCTATTCAGACCAGGTCATATCCTCCTATTCAGACCAGGTCATATCCTCCTCCTATTCAGACCAGGTCATATCCTCCTCCTATACAGACCAGTTCATGTCCTCCTCCTATACAGACCAGGTCATATCCTCCTCCTATACAGACCAGGTCATATCCTCGTATTCAGACCAGGTCGTATCCTCCTCCTATTCAGACCAGGTCATATCTTCCTATTCAGACCAGGTCATATCCTCGGATACAGACCAGCTCATATCCTCCTATACAGACCAGGGCATATCCTCCTATACAGACCAGGTCATATCCTCCTCCTATACAGACCAGGTCATATCCTCCTATTCAGACCAGGTCATATCCTCCTATTCAGACCAGGTCACATCCTCCTCCTATTCAGACCAGGTCATATCCTCCTCCTATTCAGACCAGGTCATTTCCTCCTCCTATTCAGAACAGGTCATATCCTCCTCCTATTCAGACCAGGTCATATACTCCTATTCAGACCAGGTCATATCCTCCTATTCAGACCAGGTCATATCCTCCTATTCAGACCAGGTCATATCCTCCTCCTATTCAGACCAGGTCATATCCTCCTCCTATACAGACCAGGTCATATCCTCCTATTCAGACCAGGTCATATCCTCCTCCTATACAGACCAGGTCATATCCTCTTCATATTCAGACCAGGTCATATCCTCCTCCTATGCAGACCAGGTCATATCCTCCTATACATACCAGGTCATATCCTCCTATTCAGACCAGGTCATAATCCTCCTATTCAGACCAGGTCATATCCTCCTATTCAGACCAGGTCATATCCTCCTATTCAGACCAGGTCATATCCTCCTCCTATACAGACCAGGTCACATCCTACTCCTATTCAGACCAGGTTATATACTCCTCCTATTCAGACCAGGTCATATCCTCCTCCTATTCAGACCAGGTCATATCCTCCTCCTATTCATACCAGGTCATATCCTCCTCCTATACAGACCAGGTCATATCCTCCTCCTATACAGACCAGGTCATATCCTCCTTCTATTCAGACCAGGTCATATCCTCCTCCTATACAGACCAGGTCATATCCTCCTATTCAGACCAGGTCATATCCTCCTCCTATTCAGACCAGGTCATATCCTCCTATTCAGACCAGGTCATATCCTCCTCCTATTCAGACCAGGTCATATCCTCCTCCTATACAGACCAGGTCATATCCTCCTATTCAGACCAGGTCATATCCTCCTCCTATACAGACCAGGTCATATCCTCTTCATATTCAGACCAGGTCATATCCTCCTCCTATACAGACCAGGTCATATCCTCCTATACATACCAGGTCATATCCTCCTATTCAGACCAGGTCATATCCTCCTATTCAGACCAGGTCATATCCTCCTATTCAGACCAGGTCATATCCTCCTATTCAGACCAGGTCATATCCTCCTCCTATACAGACCAGGTCATATCCTCCTCCTATTCAGACTAGGTCACATCCTCCTCCTATACAGACCAGGTCATTTCCTCCTCCTATACAGACCAGGTCATAATCTCCTCCTATACAGACCAGGTCATATCCTCCTCCTATTCAGACCAGGTCATATCCTCCTATACAGACCAGGTAATATCCTCCTATACAGACCAGGGCATATCCTCCTATACAGACCAGGTCATATCCTCCTCCTATTCAGACCAGGTCATATCCTCCTCCTATTCAGACCAGGTCATATCCTCCTATACAGACCAGGTCATATCCTCCTATACAGACCAGCTCATATCCTCCTATACAGACCAGGTCATATCCTCCTCCTATACAGACCAGGTCATATCCTCCTCCTATACAGACCAGGTCATATCCTCCTCCTATTCAGACCAGGTCATATCCTCCTCCTATACAGACCAGGTCATATCCTCCTCCTATACAGACAAGGTCATATCCTCCTCCTATTCAGAACAGGTCATAATCTCCTCCTATACAGACCAGGTCATATCCTCCTCCTATTCAGACCAGGTCACATCCTCCTATTCAGACCAGGTCACATCCTCCTATTCAGACCAGGTCATATCCTCCTATTCAGACCAGGTCACATCCTCCTATTCAGACCATGTCACATCCTCCTATTCAGACCAGGTCATATACTCCTATTCAGACCAGGTCATATCCTCCTATTCAGACCAGGTCATATCCTCCTATTCAGACCAGGCCATATCCTTCTCCTATTCAGACCAGGTCATATCCTCCTCCTATTCAGACCAGGTCATATCCTTCTCCTATTCAGACCAGGTCATATCCTCCTCCAATACAGACCCAGTCATATCCTCCTCCTATTCAGACCAGGTCATATCCTCCTATTCAGACCAGGTCATATCCTCCTATTCAGACCAGGTCATATCCTCCTATTCAGACCAGGTCATATCCTCCTCCTATTCAGACCAGGTCATATCCTCCTCCTATACAGACCAGTTCATGTCCTCCTCCTATACAGACCAGGTCATATCCTCCTCCTATACAGACCAGGTCATATCCTCGTATTCAGACCAGGTCGTATCCTCCTCCTATTCAGACCAGGTCATATCCTCCTATTCAGACCAGGTCATATCCTCGGATACAGACCAGCTCATATCCTCCTATACAGACCAGGGCATATCCTCCTATACAGACCAGGTCATATCCTCCTCCTATACAGACCAGGTCATATCCTCCTATTCAGACCAGGTCATATCCTCCTATTCAGACCAGGTCACATCCTCCTCCTATTCAGACCAGGTCATATCCTCCTCCTATTCAGACCAGGTCATTTCCTCCTCCTATTCAGAACAGGTCATATCCTCCTCCTATTCAGACCAGGTCATATACTCCTATTCAGACCAGGTCATATCCTCCTATTCAGACCAGGTCATATCCTCCTATTCAGACCAGGCCATATCCTTCTCCTATACAGACCAGGTCATATCCTCCTATTCAGAC
Source organism: Salvelinus fontinalis (assembly GCF_029448725.1). Classification (NCBI taxonomy): domain Eukaryota; kingdom Metazoa; phylum Chordata; class Actinopteri; order Salmoniformes; family Salmonidae; genus Salvelinus; species Salvelinus fontinalis. The sequence goes on from NC_074694.1 coordinate 620,465, forward strand.
CAGGTCATATCCTTCTCCTATTCTGACCAGGTCATATCCTAAACCAATACAGACCAGGTCATATCCTCCTCCTATTCAGACCAGGTCATATCCTCCTATTCAGACCAGGTCATATCCTCCTATTCAGACCAGGCCATATCCTCCTCCTATACAGACCAGGTCATATCCTCTTCATATTCAGACCAGGTTATATCCTCCTATTCAGACCAGGTCATATCCTCCTATTCAGACCAGGTCACATCCACCGATACATACCAGGTCATATCCTCCTATTCAGACCAGGTCATATCCTCCTCCTATTCAGACCAGGTCCTATCCTCCTATACAGACCAGGTCATATCCTCCTATACAGACCAGGTCATATCCTCCTATACAGACCAGGTCATATCCTCCTATACAGACCAGGTAATATCCTCCTATACAGACCAGGTCATATCCTCCTCCTATTCAGACCAGGTCATATCCTCCTATACAGACCAGGTCATATCCTCCTATACAGACCAGGTAATATCCTCCTATACAGACCAGGTCATATCCTCCTCCTATACAGACCAGGTCATATCCTCCTATACAGACCAGGTCACATCCTCCTCCTATACAGACCAGGTCATATCCTCCTCCTATACAGACCAGGTCAAATCATCCTATACAGACCAGGTCATATCCTCCTATACAGACCAGGTCATATCCTCCTATACAGACCAGGTCATATCCTCCTCCTATTCAGACCAGGTCATATCCTCCTCCTATTCAGACCAGGTCATATCCTCCTATACAGACCAGGTCATATCCTCCTCCAATACAGACCAATTCATATCCTCCTCCAATACAGACCAGGTCATATCCTCCTCCTATTCAGACCAGGTCATATCCTCCTCCTATTCAGACCAGGTCATACCCTCCTCCTATACAGACCAGGTCATATCCTCCTATACAGACCAGGGCATATCCTCCTATACAGAACAGGTCATATCCTCCTCCTATACAGACCAGGTCATATCCTCCTCCTATACAGACCAGGTCACATCCTCCCACTATACAGACCAGGTCATATCCTCCTCCTATTCAGACCAGGTCATATCCTCCTCCTATTCAGACCAGGTCATATCCTCCTCCTATTCAGACCAGGTCATATCCTCCTCCTATTCAGACCAGGTCATATCCTCCTCCTATTCAGACCAGGCCATATCCTCCTCCTATTCAGACCAGGTCATATCCTCCTCCTATTCAGACCAGGTCATATCCTTCTCCTATTCAGACCAGGTCATATCCTCCTCCAATACAGACCAGGTCATATCCTCCTCCTATTCAGACCAGGTCATATCCTCCTCCTATACAGACCAGGTCATATCCTCTTCATATTCAGACCAGGTCATATCCTCCTATTCAGACCAGGTCATATCCTCCTATTCAGACCAGGTCATATCCTCCTCCTATACATACCAGGTCATATCCTGCTATTCAGACCAGGTCATATCCTCCTATTCAGACCAGGTCATATCCTCCTCCTATACAGACCAGGTCATATCCTCCTCCTATACAGACCAGGTCACATCCTCCTCCTTTTCAGACCAGGTCATATCCTCCTCCTATACAGACCAGGTCATATCCTCCTCCTATACAGACCAGGTCATATCCTCCTCCTATACAGAACAGGTCATATCCTCCTCGTATACAGACCAGGTCATATCCTCCTCCAATACAGACCAGTTCATATCCTCCTCCTATTCAGACCAGGTCATATCCTCCTCCTATTCAGACCAGGTCATATCCTCCTCCTATTCAGACCAGGTCAAATCCTCCTATACAGACCAGGTCATATCCTCCTCCTATACAGACCAGGTCAAATCCTCCTATACAGACCAGGTCATATCCTCCTCCTATTCAGACCAGGTCATTTCCTCCTCCTATTCAGACCAGGTCATATCCTCCTCCTATTCAGACCAGGTCATATCCTCCTATACAGACCAGGGCATATCCTCCTATACAGACCAGGTCATATCCTCCTCCTATTCAGACCAGGTCATATCCTCCTATTCAGACCAGGTCATATCCTCCTCCTGTACAGACCAGGTCATATCCTCCTATTCAGACCAGGTCATATCCTCCTCCTATTCAGACCAGGTCATATCCTTCTCCTATTCAGACCAGGTCATATCCTCCTCCAATACAGACCAGGTCATATCCTCCTCCTATTCAGACCAGGTCATATCCTCCTCCTATACAGACCAGGTCATATCCTCTTCATATTCAGACCAGGTCATATCCTCCTATTCAGACCAGGTCATATCCTCCTATTCAGACCAGGTCATATCCTCCTCCTATACATACCAGGTCATATCCTCCTATTCAGACCAAGTCATATCCTCCTATTCAGACCAGGTCATATCCTCCTCCTATACAGACCAGGTCATATCCTCCTCCTATACAGACCAGGTCACATCCTCCTCCTATTCAGACCAGGTCATATCCTCCTCCTTTTCAGACCAGGTCATATCCTCCTCCTATACAGACCAGGTCATATCCTCCTCCTATACAGACCAGGTCATATCCTCCTCCTATACAGAACAGGTCATATCCTCCTCCTATACAGACCAGGTCATATCCTCCTCCAATACAGACCAGTTCATATCCTCCTCCTATTCAGACCAGGTCATATCCTCCTCCTATTCAGACCAGGTCATATCCTCCTCCTATTCAGACCAGGTCAAATCCTCCTATACAGACCAGGTCATATCCTCCTCCTATACAGACCAGGTCAAATCCTCCTATACAGACCAGGTCATATCCTCCTCCTATTCAGACCAGGTCATATCCTCCTCCTATTCAGACCAGGTCATATCCTCCTCCTATTCAGACCAGGTCATATCCTCCTATACAGACCAGGGCATATCCTCCTATACAGACCAGGTCATATCCTCCTCCTATTCAGACCAGGTCAAATCCTCCTATTCAGACCAGGTCACATCCTCCTCCTATACAGACCAGGTCATATCCTCCTCCTATTCAGACCAGGTCATATCCTCCTCCTATACAGACCAGGTCATATCCTCCTCCTATTCAGACCAGGTCATATCCTCCTCCTATACAGACCAGGTCATATCCTCCTCCTATTCAGACCAGGTCATATCCTCCTCCTATTCAGACCAGGTCATATCCTCCTCCTATTCAGACCAGGTCATATCCTCCTCCTATTCAGACCAGGTCATATCCTCCTCCAATACAGACCAGTTCATTTCCTCCTCCTATTCAGACCAGGTCAAATCCTCCTATACAGACCAGGTCATATCCTCCTCCTATTCAGACCAGGTCATATCCTCCTCCTATTCAGACCAGGTCATATCCTCCTCCTATTCAGACCAGGTCATATCCTCCTCCTATACAGACCAGGTCAAATCCTCCTATACAGACCAGGTCATATCCTCCTCCTATTCAGACCAGGTCATATCCTCCTCCTATTCAGACCAGGTCATATCCTCCTCCTATTCAGACCAGGTCATATCCTCCTATACAGACCAGGGCATATCCTCCTATACAGACCAGGTCATATCCTCCTCCTATTCAGACCAGGTCATATCCTCCTATTCAGACCAGGTCATATCCTCCTCCTGTACAGACCAGGTCATATCCTCCTATTCAGACCAGGTCATATCCTCCTCCTATACAGACCAGGTCACATCCTCCTCCTATACAGACCAGGTCACATCCTCCTCCTATTCAGACCAGGTCATATCCTCCTCCTTTTCAGACCAGGTCATATCCTCCTCCTATACAGACCAGGTCATATCCTCCTCCAATACAGACCAGTTCATATCCTCCTCCTATTCAGACCAGGTCATATCCTCCTCCTATTCAGACCAGGTCATATCCTCCTCCTATTCAGACCAGGTCAAATCCTCCTATACAGACCAGGTCATATCCTCCTCCTATACAGACCAGGTCAAATCCGCCTATACAGACCAGGTCATATCCTCCTCCTATTCAGACCAGGTCATATCCTCCTCCTATTCAGACCAGGTCATATCCTCCTCCTATTCAGACCAGGTCATATCCTCCTATACAGACCAGGGCATATCCTCCTTTACAGACCAGGTCATATCCTCCTCCTATTCAGACCAGGTCATATCCTCCTATTCAGACCAGGTCATATCCTCCTCCTGTACAGACCAGGTCATATCCTCCTATTCAGACCAGGTCATATCCTCCTCCTATACAGACCAGGTCACATCCTCCTCCTATACAGACCAGGTCACATCCTCCTCCTATTCAGACCAGGTCAAATCCTCCTCCTTTTCAGACCAGGTCATATCCTCCACCTATACAGACCAGGTCATATCCTCCTCCTATACAGACCAGGTCATATCCTCCTCCTATACAGAACAGGTCATATCCTCCTCCTATACAGACCAGGTCATATCCTCCTCCAATACAGACCAGTTCATATCCTCCTCCTATTCAGACCAGGTCATATCCTCCTCCTATTCAGACCAGGTCATATCCTCCTCCTATTCAGACCAGGTCAAATCCTCCTATACAGACCAGGTCATATCCTCCTCCTATACAGACCAGGTCAAATCCTCCTATTCAGACCAGGTCATATCCTCCTCCTATTCAGACCAGGTCATATCTTCCTCCTATTCAGACCAGGTCATATCCTCCTCCTATTCAGACCAGGTCATATCCTCCTATACAGACCAGGGCATATCCTCCTATACAGACCAGGTCATATCCTCCTCCTATTCAGACCAGGTCATATCCTCCTATTCAGACCAGGTCATATCCTCCTCCTGTACAGACCAGGTCACATCCTATTCAGACCAGGTCATATCCTCCTCCTATACAGACCAGGTCACATCCTCCTCCTATACAGACCAGGTCATATCCTCCTCCTATTCAGACCAGGTCATATCCTCCTCCTATACAGACCAGGTCATATCCTCCTCCTATTCAGACCAGGTCATATCCTCCTCCTATACAGACCAGGTCATATCCTCCTCCTATTCAGACCAGGTCATATCCTCCTCCTATTCAGACCAGGTCATATCCTCCTCCTATTCAGACCAGGTCATATCCTCCTCCTATTCAGACCAGGTCATATCCTCCTCCAATACAGACCAGTTCATATCCTCCTCCTATTCAGACCAGGTCAAATCCTCCTATACAGACCAGGTCATATCCTCCTCCTATTCAGACCAGGTCATATCCTCCTCCTATTCAGACCAGGTCATATCCTCCTCCTATTCAGACCAGGTCATATCCTCCTCCTATTCAGACCAGGTCATATCCTCCTATACAGACCAGGGCATATCCTCCTATACAGACCAGGTCATATCCTCCTCCTATTCAGACCAGGTCATATCCTCCTATTCAGACCAGGTCATATCCTCCTCCTGTACAGACCAGGTCATATCCTCCTATTCAGACCAGGTCATATCCTCCTCCTATACAGACCAGGTCACATCCTCCTCCTATACAGACCAGGTCACATCCTCCTCCTATTCAGACCAGGTCATATCCTCCTCCTTTTCAGACCAGGTCATATCCTCCTCCTATACAGACCAGGTCATATCCTCCTCCAATACAGACCAGTTCATATCCTCCTCCTATTCAGACCAGGTCATATCCTCCTCCTATTCAGACCAGGTCATATCCTCCTCCTATTCAGACCAGGTCAAATCCTCCTATACAGACCAGGTCATATCCTCCTCCTATACAGACCAGGTCAAATCCTCCTATACAGACCAGGTCATATCCTCCTCCTATTCAGACCAGGTCATATCCTCCTCCTATTCAGACCAGGTCATATCCTCCTCCTATTCAGACCAGGTCATATCCTCCTATACAGACCAGGGCATATCCTCCTATACAGACCAGGTCATATCCTCCTCCTATTCAGACCAGGTCATATCCTCCTATTCAGACCAGGTCATATCCTCCTCCTGTACAGACCAGGTCATATCCTCCTATTCAGACCAGGTCATATCCTCCTCCTATACAGACCAGGTCACATCCTCCTCCTATACAGACCAGGTCACATCCTCCTCCTATTCAGACCAGGTCAAATCCTCCTCCTTTTCAGACCAGGTCATATCCTCCACCTATACAGACCAGGTCATATCCTCCTCCTATACAGACCAGGTCATATCCTCCTCCTATACAGAACAGGTCATATCCTCCTCCTATACAGACCAGGTCATATCCTCCTCCAATACAGACCAGTTCATATCCTCCTCCTATTCAGACCAGGTCATATCCTCCTCCTATTCAGACCAGGTCATATCCTCCTCCTATTCAGACCAGGTCAAATCCTCCTATACAGACCAGGTCATATCCTCCTCCTATACAGACCAGGTCAAATCCTCCTATTCAGACCAGGTCATATCCTCCTCCTATTCAGACCAGGTCATATCCTCCTCCTATTCAGACCAGGTCATATCCTCCTCCTATTCAGACCAGGTCATATCCTCCTATACAGACCAGGGCATATCCTCCTATACAGACCAGGTCATATCCTCCTCCTATTCAGACCAGGTCATATCCTCCTATTCAGACCAGGTCATATCCTCCTCCTGTACAGACCAGGTCATATCCTATTCAGACCAGGTCATATCCTCCTCCTATACAGACCAGGTCACATCCTCCTCCTATACAGACCAGGTCATATCCTCCTCCTATTCAGACCAGGTCATATCCTCCTCCTATACAGACCAGGTCATATCCTCCACCTATTCAGACCAGGTCATATCCTCCTCCTATACAGACCTGGTCATATCCTCCTCCTATTCAGACCAGGTCATATCCTCCTCCTATTCAGACCAGGTCATATCCTCCTCCTATTCAGACCAGGTCATATCCTCCTCCTATTCAGACCAGGTCATATCCTCCTCCAATACAGACCAGTTCATATCCTCCTCCTATTCAGACCAGGTCAAATCCTCCTATACAGACCAGGTCATATCCTCCTCCTATTCAGACCAGGTCATATCCTCCTCCTATTCAGACCAGGTCATATCCTCCTCCTATTCAGACCAGGTCATATCCTCCTCCTATACAGACCAGGTCAAATCCTCCTATACAGACCAGGTCATATCCTCCTCCTATTCAGACCAGGTCATATCCTCCTCCTATTCAGACCAGGTCATATCCTCCTCCTATTCAGACCAGGTCATATCCTCCTATACAGACCAGGGCATATCCTCCTATACAGACCAGGTCATATCCTCCTCCTATTCAGACCAGGTCATGTCCTCCTATTCAGACCAGGTCATATCCTCCTCCTGTACAGACCAGGTCATATCCTCCTATTCAGACCAGGTCATATCCTCCTCCTATACAGACCAGGGCACATCCTCCTCCTATACAGACCAGGTCACATCCTCCTCCTATTCAGACCAGGTCATATCCTCCTCCTTTTCAGACCAGGTCATATCCTCCTCCTATACAGACCAGGTCATATCCTCCTCCAATACAGACCAGTTCATATCCTCCTATTCAGACCAGGTCATATCCTCCTCCTATTCAGACCAGGTCATATCCTCCTCCTATTCAGACCAGGTCAAATCCTCCTATACAGACCAGGTCATATCCTCCTCCTATTCAGACCAGGTCATATCCTCCTCCTATTCAGACCAGGTCATATCCTCCTCCTATTCAGACCAGGTCATATCCTCCTATACAGACCAGGGCATATCCTCCTATACAGACCAGGTCATATCCTCCTCCTATTCAGACCAGGTCATATCCTCCTATTCAGACCAGGTCATATCCTCCTCATGTACAGACCAGGTCATATCCTCCTATTCAGACCAGGTCATATCCTCCTCCTATACAGACCAGGTCACATCCTCCTCCTATACAGACCAGGTCACATCCTCCTCCTATTCAGACCAGGTCATATCCTCCTCCTTTTCAGACCAGGTCATATCCTCCTCCTATACAGACCAGGTCATTTCCTCCTCCTATACAGACCAGGTCATATCCTCCTCCTATACAGAACAGGTCATATCCTCCTCCTATACAGACCAGGTCATATCCTCCTCCAATACAGACCAGCTCATATCCTCCTCCTATTCAGACCAGGTCATATCCTCCTCCTATTCAGACCAGGTCATATCCTCCTCCTATTCAGACCAGGTCAAATCCTCCTATACAGACCAGGTCATATCCTCCTCCTACACAGACCAGGTCAAATCCTCCTATTCAGACCAGGTCATATCCTCCTCCTATTCAGACAAGGTCATATCCTCCTCCTATTCAGACCAGGTCATATCCTCCTCCTATTCAGACCAGGTCATATCCTCCTATACAGACCAGGGCATATCCTCCTATACAGACCTGTTCATATCCTCCTCCTATTCAGACCAGGTCATATCCTCCTATTCAGACCAGGTCATATCCTCCTCCTGTACAGACCAGGTCATATCCTCCTATTCAGACCAGGTCATATCCTCCTCCTATACAGACCAGGTCACATCCTCCTCCTATACAGACCAGGTCATATCCTCCTCCTATTCAGACAAGGTCATATCCTCCTCCTATACAGACCAGGTCATATCCTCCTCCTATTCAGACCAGGTCATATCCTCCTCCTATACAGACCAGGTCATATCCTCCTCCTATTCAGACCAGGTCATATCCTCCTCCTATTCAGACCAGGTCATATCCTCCTCCTATTCAGACCAGGTCATATCCTCCTCCTATTCAGACCAGGTCATATCCTCCTCCAATACAGACCAGTTCATATCCTCCTCCTATTCAGACCAGGTCATATCCTCCTCCTATTCAAACCAGGTCATATCCTCCTCCTATTCAGACCAGGTCAAATCCTCCTATACAGACCAGGTCATATCCTCCTCCTATACAGACCAGGTCAAATCCTCCTATACAGACCAGGTCATATCCTCCTCCTATTCAGACCAGGTCATATCCTCCTCCTATTCAGACCAGGTCATATCCTCCTCCTATTCAGACCAGGTCATATCCTCCTATACAGACCAGGGCATATCCTCCTATACAGACCAGGTCATATCCTCCTCCTATTCAGACCAGGTCATATCCTCCTCCTTTTCAGACCAGGTCATATCCTCCTCCTATACAGACCAGGTCATATCCTCCTCCAATACAGACCTATTCATATCCTCCTCCTATTCAGACCAGGTCATATCCTCCTCCTATTCAGACCAGGTCATATCCTCCTCCTATTCAGACCAGGTCAAATCCTCCTATACAGACCAGGTCATATCCTCCTCCTATACAGACCAGGTCAAATCCTCCTATACAGACCAGGTCATATCCTCCTCCTATTCAGACCAGGTCATATCCTCCTCCTATTCAGACCAGGTCATATCCTCCTCCTATTCAGACCAGGTCATATCCTCCTATACAGACCAGGGCATATCCTCCTATACAGACCAGGTCATATCCTCCTCCTATTCAGACCAGGTCATATCCTCCTATTCAGACCAGGTCATATCCTCCTCCTGTACAGACCAGGTCATATCCTCCTATTCAGACCAGGTCATATCCTCCTCCTATACAGACCAGGTCACATCCTCCTCCTATACAGACCAGGTCACATCCTCCTCCTATTCAGACCAGGTCATATCCTCCTCCTTTTCAGACCAGGTCATATCCTCCTCCTATACAGACCAGGTCATATCCTCCTCCTATACAGACCAGGTCATATCCTCCTCCTATACAGAACAGGTCATATCCTCCTCCTATACAGACCAGGTCATATCCTCCTCCAATACAGACCAGTTCATATCCTCCTCCTATTCAGACCAGGTCATATCCTCCTCCTATTCAGACCAGGTCATATCCTGCTCCTATTCAGACCAGGTCAAATCCTCCTATACAGACCAGGTCATATCCTCCTCCTACACAGACCAGGTCAAATCCTCCTATTCAGACCAGGTCATATCCTCCTCCTATTCAGACCAGGTCATATCCTCCTCCTATTCAGACCAGGTCATATCCTCCTCCTATTCAGACCAGGTCATATCCTCCTATACAGACCAGGGCATATCCTCCTATACAGACCTGTTCATATCCTCCTCCTATTCAGACCAGGTCATATCCTCCTATTCAGACCAGGTCATATCCTCCTCCTGTACAGACCAGGTCATATCCTCCTCCTATACAGACCAGGTCATATCCTCCTCCTATACAGACCAGGTCACATCCTCCTCCTATACAGACCAGGTCATATCCTCCTCCTATTCAGACAAGGTCATATCCTCCTCCTATACAGACCAGGTCATATCCTCCTCCTATTCAGACCAGGTCATATCCTCCTCCTATTCAGACCAGGTCATATCCTCCTCCTATTCAGACCAGGTCATATCCTCCTCCTATTCAGACCAGGTCATATCCTCCTCCTATTCAGACCAGGTCATATCCTCCTCCTATTCAGACCAGGTCATATCCTCCTCCAATACAGACCAGTTCATATCCTCCTCCTATTCAGACCAGGTCATATCCTCCTCCTATTCAGACCAGGTCATATCCTCCTCCTATTCAGACCAGGTCAAATCCTCCTATACAGACCAGGTCATATCCTCCTCCTATACAGACCAGGTCAAATCCTCCTATACAGACCAGGTCATATCCTCCTCCTATTCAGACCAGGTCATATCCTCCTCCTATTCAGACCAGGTCATATCCTCCTCCTATTCAGACCAGGTCAGATCCTCCTATACAGACCAGGGCATATCCTCCTATACAGACCAGGTCATATCCTCCTCCTATTCAGACCTGGTCATATCCTCCTATTCAGACCAGGTCATCTCCTCCTCCTGTACAGACCAGGTCATATCCTCCTATTCAGACCAGGTCATATCCTCCTCCTATACAGATCAGGTCACATCCTCCTCCTATACAGACCAGGTCACATCCTCCTCCTATTCAGACCAGGTCATATCCTCCTCCTTTTCACACCAGGTCATATCCTCCTCCTATACAGACCAGGTCATATCCTCCTCCTATACAGACCAGGTCATATCCTCCTCCTATACAGAACAGGTCATATCCTCCTCCTATACAGACCAGGTCATATCCTCCTCCAATACAGACCAGTTCATATCCTCCTCATATTCAGACCAGGTCATATCCTCCTCCTATACAGACCAGGTCATATCCTCCTATTCAGACCAGGTCATATCCTCCTCCTATTCAGACCAGGTCATATCCTCCTCCTATTCAGACCAGGTCATATCCTCCTCCTATTCAGACCAGGTCATATCCTCCTCCTATTCAGACCAGGTCATATCCTCCTCCTATTCAGACCAGGTCATATCCTCCTCCTATTCAGACCAGGTCATATCCTCCTCCTATACAGACCAGGTCATATCCTCCTCCTATTAAGACCAGGTTATATCCTCCTCCTATTCAGACCAGGTCATATCCTCCTCCTATTCAGACCAGGTCATATCCTCCTCCTATTCAAACCAGGTCATATCCTCCTCCTATTCAGACCAGGTCATATCCTCCTCCTATTCACACCAGGCCATATCCTCCTCCTATTCAGACCAGGTCATATCCTCCTCCTATTCATACCAGGTCATATCCTCCTATTCAGACCAGGTCATATCCTCCTCCTATTCAGACCAGGTCATATCCTCCTATTCAGACCAGGTCATATCCTCCTATTCAGACCAGGTCATATCCTCCTATACAGACCAGTTCATATCCTCCTCCTATTCAGACCAGGTCATATCCTCCTCATATTCAGACCAGGTCATATACTCCTATTCAGACCAGGTCATATCCTCCTATTCAGACCAGGTCATATCCTCCTATACAGACCAGGTCATATCCTCCTCCTATTCAGACCAGGTCATATCCTTCTCCTATTCAGACCAGGTCATATCCTCCTCCAATACAGACCAGGTCATATCCTCCTCCTATTCAGACCAGGTCAAATCCTCCTATTCAGACCAGGTCATATCCTCCTCCTATTCAGACCAGTTCATATCCTCCTCCTATACAGACCAGGTCATATCCTCCTCCTATTCAGACCAGGTCATATCCTCCTCCTATACAGACCAGGTCATATCCTCCTCCTATTCAGACCAGGTCATATCCTCCTCCTATTCAGACCAGGTCATATCCTCCTCCTATTCAGACCAGGTCATGTCCTCCTCCTATTCAGACCAGGTCATATCCTCCTCCTATACAGACCAGGTCATATCCTCCTCCTATTCAGACCAGGTCATATCCTGCTCCTATACAGACCAGGTCATATCCTCCTCCTATACAGACCAGGTCAAATCCTCCTATACAGACCAGGTCATATCCTCCTATTCAGACCAGGTCATATCCTCCTCCTCTACAGACCAGGTCATATCCTCCTCCTATACAGACCAGGTCATATCCTCCTATACAGACCAGGGCATATCCTCCTATACAGACCAGGTCATATCCTCCTCCTATTCAAACCAGGTCATATCCTCCTCCTATTCAGACCAGGTCATATCCTCCTCCTATTCAGACCAGGTCATATCCTCCTCCTATTAAAATCAGGTCATATCCTCCTCCTATTCACACCAGGCCATATCCTCCTCCTATTCAGACCAGGTCATATCCTCCTCCTATTCAGACCAGGTCATATCCTCCTCCTATTCAGACCAGGTCATATCCTTCTCCTATTCAGACCAGGTCATATCCTCCTCCAATACAGACCAGGTCATATCCTCCTCCTATTCATACCAGGTCATATCCTCCTATTCAGACCAGGTCATATCCTCCTCCTATTCAGACCAGGTCATATCCTCCTATTCAGACCAGGTCATATCCTCCTATTCAGACCAGGTCATATCCTCCTATACAGACCAGTTCATATCCTCCTCCTATTCAGACCAGGTCATATCCTCCTCATATTCAGACCAGGTCATATACTCCTATTCAGACCAGGTCATATCCTCCTATTCAGACCAGGTCATATCCTCCTATACAGACCAGGTCATATCCTCCTCCTATTCAGACCAGGTCATATCCTTCTCCTATTCAGACCAGGTCATATCCTCCTCCAATACAGACCAGGTCATATCCTCCTCCTATTCAGACCAGGTCAAATCCTCCTATTCAGACCAGGTCATATCCTCCTCCTATTCAGACCAGTTCATATCCTCCTCCTATACAGACCAGGTCATATCCTCCTCCTATTCAGACCAGGTCATATCCTCCTCCTATACAGACCAGGTCATATCCTCCTCCTATTCAGACCAGGTCATATCCTCCTCCTATTCAGACCAGGTCATATCCTCCTCCTATTCAGACCAGGTCATGTCCTCCTCCTATTCAGACCAGGTCATATCCTCCTCCTATACAGACCAGGTCATATCCTCCTCCTATTCAGACCAGGTCATATCCTGCTCCCATACAGACCAGGTCATATCCTCCTCCTATACAGACCAGGTCAAATCCTCCTATACAGACCAGGTCATATCCTCCTATTCAGACCAGGTCATATCCTCCTCCTCTACAGACCAGGTCATATCCTCCTCCTATACAGACCAGGTCATATCCTCCTATACAGACCAGGGCATATCCTCCTATACAGACCAGGTCATATCCTCCTCCTATTCAGACCAGGTCATATCCTCCTATTCAGACCAGGTCATATCCTCCTCCTATTCAGACCAGGTCATATCCTCCTCCTATTCAGACCAGGTCATATCCTCCTCCTGTACAGACCAGGTCATATCCTCCTATTCAGACCAGGTCATATCCTCCTCCTATACAGACCAGGTCACATCCTCCTCCTATTCAGACCAGGTCATATCCTCCTCCTATTCAGACCAGGTCATATCCTCCTCCTATACAGACCAGGTCATATCCTCCTCCTATTCAGACCAGGTCATATCCTCCTCCTATACAGACCAGGTCATATCCTCCTCCTATTTAGACCAGGTCATATCCTCCTCCTATTCAGACCAGGTCATATCCTCCTCCTATTCAGACCAGGTCATATCCTCCTCCTATTCAGACCAGGTCATATCCTCCTCCTATACAGACCAGGTCATATCCTCCTCCTATTCAGACCAGGTCATATCCTCCTCCTATACAGACCAGGTCATATCCTCCTCCTATTCAGACCAGGTCATATCCTCCTCCTATTCAGACCAGGTCATATCCTCCTCCTATTCAGACCAGGTCATATCCTCCTCCAATACAGACCAGTTCATATCCTCCTCCTATTCAGACCAGGTCATATCCTCCTCCTATTCAGACCAGGTCATATCCTCCTCCTATTCAGACCAGGTCAAATCCTCCTATACAGAACAGGTCATATCCTCCTCCTATACAGACCAGGTCAAATCCTCCTATACAGACCAGGTCATATCCTCCTCCTATTCAGACCAGGTCATATCCTCCTCCTATTCAGACCAGGTCATATCCTCCTCCTATTCAGACCAGGTCATATCCTCCTATACAGACCAGGGCATATCCTCCTATACAGACCAGGTCATATCCTCCTCCTATTCAGACCAGGTCATATCCTCCTATTCAGACCAGGTCATATCCTCCTCCTGTACAGACCAGGTCATATCCTCCTATTCAGACCAGGTCATATCCTCCTCCTATACAGACCAGGTCACATCCTCCTCCTATACAGACCAGGTCACATCCTCCTCCTATTCAGACCAGGTCATATCCTCCTCCTTTTCAGACCAGGTCACATCCTCCTCCTATACAGACCAGGTCATATCCTCCTCATATTCAGACCAGGTCATATCCTCCTCCTATTCAGACCAGGTCAAATCCTCCTATACAGACCAGGTCATATCCTCCTCCTATACAGACCAGGTCATATCCTCCTATTCAGACCAGGTCATATCCTCCTCCTATTCAGACCAGGTCATATCCTCCTCCTATTCAGACCAGGCCATATCCTCCTCCTATTCAGACCAGGTCATATCCTCCTCCTATTCAGACCAGGTCATATCCTCCTCCTATACAGACCAGGTCATATCCTCCTCCTATTCAGACCAGGTCATATCCTCCTCCTATACAGAACAGGTCATATTCTCCTCCTATACATACCAGGTCATATCCTCCTCCTATTCAGACAAGGTCAAATCCTCCTATACAGACCAGGTCATATCCTACTATACAGACCAGGTCATATCCTCCTATACAGACCAGGTCATATACTCCTATACAGACCAGGTCATATCCTCCTCCTATACAGACCAGGTCACATCCTCCTCCTATAAAGACCAGGTCACATCCTCCTCCTGTACAGACCAGGTCATATCCTCCTCCTATTCAGACCAGGTCATATCCTCCTCCTATTCAGACCAGGTCATATCCTCCTCCTATTCAGACCAGGTCATATCCTCCTCCTATTCAGACCAGGTCATATCCTCCTCCTATTCAGACCAGGTCATATACTCCTATTCAAACCAGGTCAAATCCTCCTATACAGACCAGGTCATATCCTCCTCCTATACAGACCAGGTCAAATCCTCCTATACAGACCAGGTCATATCCTCCTCCTATACAGACCAGGTCAAATCCTCCTATACAGACCAGGTCATATCCTCCTCCTATTCAGGCCAGGTGATATCCTCTTATACAGACTAGGTCATATCCTCCTCCAATACAGACCAGGTCATATCCTCCTCCAATACAGACCAGGTCATATCCTCCTCCTATTCAGACCAGGTCATATCCTCCTCCTATTCAGACCAGGTCATATCCTCCTCCTATACAGACCAGGTCATATCCTCCTATTCAGACCAGGTCATATACTCTAATTCAGACCAGGTCATATCCTCCTATTCAGACCAGGTCATATCCTCCTATTCAGACCAGGTCACATCCTCCTCCTATTCAGACCAGGTCATATCCTCCTATTCAGACCAGGTCACATCCTCCTCCTATTCAGACCAGGTCATATACTCCTATTCAGACCAGGTCATATCCTCCTATTCAGACCAGGTCATATCCTTCTCCTATACAGACCAGGTCATGTCCTCCTATACAGACCAGGGCATATCCTCCTATACAGACCAGGTCATATCCTCCTCCTATACAGACCAGGTCCTATCCTCCTATTCAGACCAGGTCACATCCTCCTCCTATTCAGACCAGGTCATATCCTCCTATACAGACCAGGTCATATACTCCTTCTATACAGACCAGGTCACATCCTCATCCTATACAGACCAGGTCATATCCTCCTATACAGACCAGGTCATATCCTCCTCCTATTCAGACCAGGTCATATCCTCCTCCTATTCAGACCAGGTCATATCCTCCTCCTATTCAGACCAGGTCATATCCTCCTCCTATTCAGACCAGGTCATATCCTCCTCCTATTCAGACCAGGTCATATCCTCCTCCTATACAGACCAGGTCATATCCTCCTCCTATTCAGACCATGTCATATCCTCCTCCTATTCATACCAGGTCATATCCTCCTCCTATACAGACCAGGTCATATCCTCCTACTCAGACCAGGTCATATCCTCCTCCTATTCAGACCAGGTCATATCCTCCTCCTATACAGACCAGGTCATATCCTCCTATACAGACCAGGTCATATCCTCCTATACAGACCAGGTCATATCCTCCTCCTATTCAGACCAGGTCACATCTTCCTATTCAGACCAGGTCATATCCTCCTCCTATTCAGACCAGGTCATATCCTCCTATACAGACCAGGTCATATCCTCCTCCTATTCAGACCAGGTCATATCCTCCTATACAGACCAGGTCATATCCTCCTATACAGACCAGGTCATATCCTCCTATTCAGACCAGGTCATATCCTCCTATTCAGACCAGGTCATATCCTCCTCCTATACAGACCAGGTCATATCCTCCTCCTATAAAGACCAGGTCATATCCTCCTCCAAATTCAGACCAGGTCAAATCATCCTATTCAGACCAGGTCATATCCTCCTCCTATACAGAACAGGTCATATTCTCCTCCTATACATACCAGGTCATATCCTCCTCCTATTCAGAC
The DNA here is from genome assembly GCF_029448725.1 of Salvelinus fontinalis. Classification (NCBI taxonomy): domain Eukaryota; kingdom Metazoa; phylum Chordata; class Actinopteri; order Salmoniformes; family Salmonidae; genus Salvelinus; species Salvelinus fontinalis. The sequence goes on from NC_074694.1 coordinate 637,443, forward strand.
AAGGTCAAATCCTCCTATACAGACCAGGTCATATCCTACTATACAGACCAGGTCATATCCTCCTATACAGACCAGGTCATATACTCCTATACAGACCAGGTCATATCCTCCTCCTATACAGACCAGGTCATATCCTCCTCCTATAAAGACCAGGTCATATCCTCCTCCTATTCAGACCAGGTCATATCCTCCTCCTATACAGACCAGGTCATATCCTCCTCCTATACAGACCAGGTCATATCCTCCTCCTATACAGACCAGGTCATATCCTCCTCCTATTCAGACCAGGTCATATCCTCCTCCTATACAGACCAGGTCATATCCTCCTCCTATTCAGACCAGGTCATATACTCCTATTCAGACCAGGTCATATCCTCCTATTCAGACCAGGCCATATCCTCCTCCTATTCAGACCAGGTCATATCCTCCTCCTATTCAGACCAGGTCATATCCTCCTCCTATTCAGACCAGGTCATATCCTTCTCCTATTCAGACCAGGTCATATCCTCCTCCAATACCGACCAGGTCATATCCTCCTCCTATACAGACCAGGTCATATCCTCCTATTCAGACCAGGTCATATCCTCCTATTCAGACCAGGTCATATCCTCCTATACAGACCAGGTCATATCCTCCTCCTATTCAGACCAGGTCATATCCTCCTATTCAGACCAGGTCATATCCTCCTCATATTGAGACCAGGTCTTATACTCCTATTCAGACCAGGTCATATCCTCCTATTCAGACCAGGTTATATCCTCCTATACAGACCAGGTCATATCCTCCTATTCAGACCAGGTCATATCCTTCTCCTATTCAGACCAGGTCATATCCTCCTATTCAGACCAGGTCACATCCTCCTCCTATACAGACCAGGTCATATCCTCCTACTATTCAGACCAGGTCATATCCTCCTATACAGACCAGGTCATATCCTCCTATTCAGACCAGGTCATATCCTCCTCGTATACAGACCAGGTCATATCCTCCTCCTATTCAGACCAGGTCATATCCTCCTCCTATACAGACCAGGTCATATCCTCCTCCTATTCAAACCAGGTCATATCCTCCTCCTATACAGACCAGGTCATATACTCCTATTCAGACCAGGTCATATCCTCCTCCTATTCAGACCAGGTCATATCCTCCTCCTATTCAGACCAGGTCATATCCTCCTCCTATACAGACCAGGTCATATCCTCCTCCTATTCAAACCAGGTCATATCCTCCTCCTATTCAGACCAGGTCATATCCTCCTCCTATTCAGACCAGGTCATATCCTCCTCCTATTCAGACCAGGTCATATCCTCCTCCTATTCAGACCAGGTAATATCCTCCTCCTATTCAGACCAGGTCATATCCTTCTCCTATACAGACCAGGTCATATCCTCCTCCTATTCAGACCAGGTCATATCCTCCTCCTATTCAGCCCAGGTCATATCCTCCTCCTATTCAGACCAGGTCATATCCTCCTCCTATTCAGACCAGGTCATATCCTCCTATTCAGACCAGGTCATATCCTCCTATTCAGACCAGGCCATATCCTCCTCCTATACAGACCAGGTCATATCCTCTTCATATTCAGACCAGGTCATATCCTCCTATTCAGACCAGGTCATATCCTCCTTTTCAGACCAGGTCACATCCACCGATACATACCAGGTCATATCCTCCTCCTATACAGACCAGGTCATGTCCTCCTCCTGTACAGACCAGGGCATATCCTCCTATACAGACCAGGTCATATCCTCCTCCTGTACAGACCAGGTCATATCCTCCTATTCAGACCAGGTCACATCCTCCTCCTATACAGACCAGGTCACATCCTCCTCCTATACAGACCAGGTCATATCCTCCTCCTATTCAGACCAGGTCATATCCTCCTCCTATTCAGACCAGGTCATATCCTCCTCCTATTCAGACCAGGTCATATCCTCCTCCTATTCAGACCAGGTCATATCCTCCTCCTATTCAGACCAGGTCATATACTCCTATTCAAACCAGGTCAAATCCTCCTATACAGACCAGGTCATATCCTCCTCCTATACAGACCAGGTCAAATCCTCCTATACAGACCAGGTCATATCCTCCTCCTATACAGACCAGGTCAAATCCTCCTATACAGACCAGGTCATATCCTCCTCCTATTCAGGCCAGGTGATATCCTCTTATACAGACTAGGTCATATCCTCCTCCAATACAGACCAGGTCATATCCTCCTCCAATACAGACCAGGTCATATCCTCCTCCTATTCAGACCAGGTCATATCCTCCTCCTATTCAGACCAGGTCATATCCTCCTCCTATACAGACCAGGTCATATCCTCCTATTCAGACCAGGTCATATACTCTAATTCAGACCAGGTCATATCCTCCTATTCAGACCAGGTCATATCCTCCTATTCAGACCAGGTCACATCCTCCTCCTATTCAGACCAGGTCATATCCTCCTATTCAGACCAGGTCACATCCTCCTCCTATTCAGACCAGGTCATATACTCCTATTCAGACCAGGTCATATCCTCCTATTCAGACCAGGTCATATCCTTCTCCTATACAGACCAGGTCATGTCCTCCTATACAGACCAGGGCATATCCTCCTATACAGACCAGGTCATATCCTCCTCCTATACAGACCAGGTCCTATCCTCCTATTCAGACCAGGTCACATCCTCCTCCTATTCAGACCAGGTCATATCCTCCTATACAGACCAGGTCATATACTCCTTCTATACAGACCAGGTCACATCCTCATCCTATACAGACCAGGTCATATCCTCCTATACAGACCAGGTCATATCCTCCTCCTATTCAGACCAGGTCATATCCTCCTCCTATTCAGACCAGGTCATATCCTCCTCCTATTCAGACCAGGTCATATCCTCCTCCTATTCAGACCAGGTCATATCCTCCTCCTATTCAGACCAGGTCATATCCTCCTCCTATACAGACCAGGTCATATCCTCCTCCTATTCAGACCATGTCATATCCTCCTCCTATTCATACCAGGTCATATCCTCCTCCTATACAGACCAGGTCATATCCTCCTACTCAGACCAGGTCATATCCTCCTCCTATTCAGACCAGGTCATATCCTCCTCCTATACAGACCAGGTCATATCCTCCTATACAGACCAGGTCATATCCTCCTATACAGACCAGGTCATATCCTCCTCCTATTCAGACCAGGTCACATCTTCCTATTCAGACCAGGTCATATCCTCCTCCTATTCAGACCAGGTCATATCCTCCTATACAGACCAGGTCATATCCTCCTCCTATTCAGACCAGGTCATATCCTCCTATACAGACCAGGTCATATCCTCCTATACAGACCAGGTCATATCCTCCTATTCAGACCAGGTCATATCCTCCTATTCAGACCAGGTCATATCCTCCTCCTATACAGACCAGGTCATATCCTCCTCCTATTCAGACCAGGTCATATCCTCCTATTCAGACCAGGTCATATCCTCCTAATCAGACCCGGTCACATCCTCCTCCTATACAGACCAGGTCATATCCTCCTCCTATTCAGACCAGGTCATATACTCCTCCTATTCAGACCAGGTCATATCCTCCTCCTATTCATACCAGGTCATATCCTCCTCCTATACAGACCAAGTCATATCCTCCTCCTATACAGACCAGGTCATATCCTCCTCCTATACAGACCAGGTCATATCCTCCTCCTATACAGACCAGGTCATATCCTCCTCCTATACAGACCAAGTCATATCCTCCTCCTATACAGACCAGGTCATATCCTCCTCCTATACAGACCAGGTCATATCCTCCTCCTATACAGACCAAGTCATATCCTCCTCCTATACAGACCAGGTCATATCCTCCTCCTATAAAGACCAGGTCATATCCTCCTCCTATACAGACCAGGTCATATCCTCCTCCTATACAGACCAGGTCATATCCTCCTCCTATTCAGACCAGGTCATATCCTCCTATTCAGACCAGGTCATATCCTCATATTCAGACCAGGTCATATCCTCCTATTCAGACCAGGTCATATCCTCCTCCTATTCAGACCAGGTCATATCCTCCTCCTATTCAGACCAGGTCATATCCTCCTCCTATACAGACCAGGTCATATCCTCCTATTCAGACCAGGTCATTTCCTCCTAATCAGACCCGGTCACATCCTCCTCCTATACAGACCAGGTCATATCCACCTCCTATTCAGACCAGGTCATATCCTCCTCCAATACAGACCAGGTCATATCCTCCTATTCAGACCAGGTCATATCCTCCTCCTATACAGACCAGGTCATATCCTCCTCCTATACAGACCAGGTCATATCCTCCTCCTATACAGACCAGGTCATATCCTCCTATTCAGACCAGGTCATATCCTCCTATTCAGACCAGGTCATATCCTCCTCCTATTCAGACCAGGTCATATCCTCGTCCTATTGAGACCAGGTCATATCCTCCTATTCAGACAAGGTCATATCCTCCTCCAATACAGACCAGGTCATATCCTCCTCCTATTCAGACCAGGTCATATCCTCCTCCTATTCAGACCAGGTCATATCCTCCTCCTATACAGACCAGGTCATATCCTCTTATTCAGACCAGGTCATATACTCTAATTCAGACCAGGTCATATCCTCCTATTCAGACCAGGTCATATCCTCCTATTCAGACCAGGTCACATCCTCCTCCTATTCAGACCAGGTCATATCCTCCTATTCAGACCAGGTCACATCCTCCTCCTATTCAGACCAGGTCATATACTCCTATTCAGACCAGGTCATATCCTCCTATTCAGACCAGGTCATATCCTTCTCCTATACAGACCAGGTCATGTCCTCCTATACAGACCAGGGCATATCCTCCTATACAGACCAGGTCATATCCTCCTCCTATACAGACCAGGTCCTATCCTCCTATTCAGACCAGGTCACATCCTCCTCCTATTCAGACCAGGTCATATCCTCCTATACAGACCAGGTCATATACTCCTTCTATACAGACCAGGTCACATCCTCATCCTATACAGACCAGGTCATATCCTCCTATACAGACCAGGTCATATCCTCCTCCTATTCAGACCAGGTCATATCCTCCTCCTATTCAGACCAGGTCATATCCTCCTCCTATTCAGACCAGGTCATATCCTCCTCCTATTCAGACCAGGTCATATCCTCCTCCTATTCAGACCAGGTCATATCCTCCTCCTATACAGACCAGGTCATATCCTCCTCCTATTCAGACCATGTCATATCCTCCTCCTATTCATACCAGGTCATATCCTCCTCCTATACAGACCAGGTCATATCCTCCTACTCAGACCAGGTCATATCCTCCTCCTATTCAGACCAGGTCATATCCTCCTCCTATACAGACCAGGTCATATCCTCCTATACAGACCAGGTCATATCCTCCTATACAGACCAGGTCATATCCTCCTATTCAGACCAGGTCACATCTTCCTATTCAGACCAGGTCATATCCTCCTCCTATTCAGACCAGGTCATATCCTCCTATACAGACCAGGTCATATCCTCCTCCTATTCAGACCAGGTCATATCCTCCTATACAGACCAGGTCATATCCTCCTATACAGACCAGGTCATATCCTCCTATTCAGACCAGGTCATATCCTCCTATTCAGACCAGGTCATATCCTCCTCCTATACAGACCAGGTCATATCCTCCTCCTATTCAGACCAGGTCATATCCTCCTATTCAGACCAGGTCATATCCTCCTAATCAGACCCGGTCACATCCTCCTCCTATACAGACCAGGTCATATCCTCCTCCTATTCAGACCAGGTCATATACTCCTCCTATTCAGACCAGGTCATATCCTCCTCCTATTCATACCAGGTCATATCCTCCTCCTATACAGACCAAGTCATATCCTCCTCCTATACAGACCAGGTCATATCCTCCTCCTATACAGACCAGGTCATATCCTCCTCCTATACAGACCAGGTCATATCCTCCTCCTATACAGACCAAGTCATATCCTCCTCCTATACAGACCAGGTCATATCCTCCTCCTATACAGACCAGGTCATATCCTCCTCCTATACAGACCAAGTCATATCCTCCTCCTATACAGACCAGGTCATATCCTCCTCCTATACAGACCAGGTCATATCCTCCTCCTATACAGACCAGGTCATATCCTCCTCCTATACAGACCAGGTCATATCCTCCTCCTATTCAGACCAGGTCATATCCTCCTATTCAGACCAGGTCATATCCTCATATTCAGACCAGGTCATATCCTCCTATTCAGACCAGGTCATATCCTCCTCCTATTCAGACCAGGTCATATCCTCCTCCTATTCAGACCAGGTCATATCCTCCTCCTATACAGACCAGGTCATATCCTCCTATTCAGACCAGGTCATTTCCTCCTAATCAGACCCGGTCACATCCTCCTCCTATACAGACCAGGTCATATCCACCTCCTATTCAGACCAGGTCATATCCTCCTCCAATACAGACCAGGTCATATCCTCCTATTCAGACCAGGTCATATCCTCCTCCTATACAGACCAGGTCATATCCTCCTCCTATACAGACCAGGTCATATCCTCCTCCTATACAGACCAGGTCATATCCTCCTATACAGACCAAGGCATATCCTCCTATACAGACCAGGTCATATCCTCCTATACAGACCAGGTCATATCCTCCTATACAGACCAGGTCATATCCTCCTATTCAGACCAGGTCATATCCTCCTATACAGACCAGGTCATATCCTCCTATTCAGACCAGGTCATATCCTCCTATTCAGACCAGGTCATATCCTCCTCCTATTCAGACCAGGTCATATCCTCGTCCTATTGAGACCAGGTCATATCCTCCTATTCAGACAAGGTCATATCCTCCTATTCAGACCAAGTCATATCCTCCTATACAGACAAGGTCATATCCTCCTATTCAGACCAGGTCATATCCTCCTTCTATACAGACCAGGTCACATCCTCATCCTATACAGACCAGGTCATATCCTCCTATACAGACCAGGTCATATCCTCCTCCTATTCAGACCAGGTCATATCCTCCTATACAGACCAGGTCATATACTCCTTCTATACAGACCAGGTCACATCCTCATCCTATTCAGACCAGGTCACATCCTCCTCGTATACAGACCAGGTCATATCCTCCTCCTATACAGACCAGGTCATATCCTCCTCCTATTCAGACCAGGTCATATCCTCCTCCTATTCAGACCAGGTCATATCCTCCTCCTATACAGACCAGGTCATATCCTCCTCCTATACAGACCAGGTCATATCCTCCTCCTATTCAGACCATGTCATATCCTCCTCCTATTCATACCAGGTCATATCCTCCTCCTATACAGACCAGGTCATATCCTCCTACTCAGACCAGGTCATATCCTCCTCCTATTCAGACCAGGTCATATCCTCCTCCTATACAGACCAGGTCATATCCTCCTATACAGACCAAGTCATATCCTCCTATACAGACCAGGTCATATCCTCCTCCTATTCAGACCAGGTCACATCTTCCTATTCAGACCAGGTCATATCCTCCTCCTATTCAGACCAGGTCATATCCTCCTATACAGACCAGGTCATATCCTCCTCCTATTCAGACCAGGTCATATCCTCCTATACAGACCAGGTCATATCCTCCTATACAGACCAGGTCATATCCTCCTATTCAGACCAGGTCATATCCTCCTATTCAGACCAGGTCATATCCTCCTCCTATACAGACCAGGTCATATCCTCCTCCTATTCAGACCAGGTCATATCCTCCTATTCAGACCAGGTCATATCCTCCTAATCAGACCCGGTCACATCCTCCTCCTATACAGACCAGGTCATATCCTCCTCCTATTCAGACCAGGTCATATACTCCTCCTATTCAGACCAGGTCATATCCTCCTCCTATTCATACCAGGTCATATCCTCCTCCTATACAGACCAGGTCATATCCTCCTCCTATACAGACCAGGTCATATCCTCCTCCTATACAGACCAGGTCATCTCCTCCTCCTATACAGACCAGGTCATATCCTCCTCCTATACAGACCAGGTCATATCCTCCTCCTATACAGACCAGGTCATATCCTCCTATACAGACCAGGGCATATCCTCCTATACAGACCAGGTCATATCCTCCTCCTATTCAGACCAGGGCATATCCTCCTATTCAGGCAAGGTCATATCCTCCTATTCAGACCAAGTCATATCCTCCTATACAGACAAGGTCATATCCTCCTATTCAGACCAGGTCACATCCTCATCCTATACAGACCAGGTCATATCCTCCTATACAGACCAGGTCATATCCTCCTCCTATTCAGACCAGGTCATCTCCTCCTATACAGACCAGGTCATATCCTCCTATACAGACCAGGTCATATCCTCCTAATCAGACCAGGTCATATCCTCCTTCTATACAGACCAGGTCACATCCTCATCCTATACAGACCAGGTCATATCCTCCTCCTATACAGACCAGGTCATATCCTCCTCCTATACAGACCAGGTCATATCCTCCTATACAGACCAGGGCATATCCTCCTATACAGACCAGGTCATATCCTCCTATACAGACCAGGTCATATCCTCCTATACAGACCAGGTCATATCCTCCTATACAGACCAGGTCATATCCTCCTATACAGACCAGGTCATATCCTCCTATACAGACCAGGTCATATCCTCCTCCTATACAGACCAGGTCATATCCTCCTCCTATACAGACCAGGGCATATCCTCCTATACAGACCAGGTCATATCCTCCTATACAGACCAGGTCATATCCTCCTATACAGACCAGGTCATATCCTCCTATACAGACCAGGTCATATCCTCCTATACAGACCAGGTCATATCCTCCTATACAGACCAGGTCATATCCTCCTATACAGACCAGGTCATATCCTCCTCCTATTCAGACCAGGTCATATCCTCCTCCTATACAGACCAGGTCATATCCTCCTATTCAGACCAGGTCATATCCTCCTCCTATACAGACCAGGTCATATCCTCCTCCTATTCAGACCAGGTCATATCCTCTTCCTATTCAGACCAGGTCATATCCTCCTCCTATACAGACCAGGTCATATCCTCCTATACAGACCAGGTCATATCCTCCTCCTATTCAGACCAGGTCATATCCTCCTCCTATACAGACCAGGTCATATCCTCCTCCTATTCAGACCAGGTCATATCCTCCTCCTATACAGACCAGGTCATATCCTGCTCCTATTCAGACCAGGTCATATCCTCCTATACAGACCAGGTCATATCCTCCTCCTATTCAGACCAGGTCATATCCTCCTCCTATACAGACCAGGTCATATCCTCCTCCTATTCAGACCAGGTCATATCCTCCTATACAGACCAGGTCATATCCTCCTCCTATACAGACCAGGTCATATCCTCCTCCTATACAGACCAGGTCATATCCTCCTCCTATTCAGACCAGGTCATATCCTCCTATACAGACCAGGTCATATCCTCCTCCTATACAGACCAGGTCATATCCTCCTCCTATTCAGACCAGGTCATATCCTCCTCCTATTCAGACCAGGTCATATCCTCCTCCTATACAGACCAGGTCATATCCTCCTCCTATTCAGACCAGGTCATATCCTCCTCCTATACAGACCAGGTCATATCCTCCTCCTATACAGACCAGGTCATATCCTCCTATTCAGACCAGGTCATATCCTCCTCCTATTCAGACCAGGTCATATCCTCCTCCTATACAGACCAGGTCATATCCTCCTCCTATACAGACCAGGTCATATCCTCCTCCTATACAGACCAGGTCATATCCTCCTATTCAGACCAGGTCATATCCTCCTCCTATTCAGACAAGGTCATATCCTCCTAATCAGACCAAGTCATATCCTCCTATACAGACAAGGTCATATCCTCCTATTCAGACCAGGTCATATCCTCCTCCTATTCATACCAGGTCATATCCTCCTATACAGACCAGGTCATATACTCCTTCTATACAGACCAGGTCACATCCTCATCCTATACAGACCAGGTCATATCCTCCTATACAGACCAGGTCATATACTCCTTCTATACAGTCCAGGTCACATCCTCATCCTATTCAGACCAGGTCATATCCTCCTCCTATACAGACCAGGTCATATCCTCCTCCTATACAGACGAGGTCATATCCTCCTCCTATTCAGACCAGGTCTTATCCTCCTCCTATTCAGACCAGGTCATATCCTCCTCCTATTCAGACCAGGTCATATCCTCCTCCTATTCAGACCAGGTCATATCCTCCTCCTATTCAGACCAGGTCATATCCTCCTCCTATTCATACCAGGTCATATCCTCCTCCTATACAGACCAGGTCATATCCTCCTACTCAGACCAGGTCATATCCTCCTCCTATTCATAATAGGTCATATCCTCCTCCTATACAGACCAGGTCATATCCTCCTATACAGACCAGGTCATATCCTCCTATACAGACCAGGTCATATCCTCCTCCTATTCAGACTAGGTCACATCCTCCTATTCAGACCAGGTCATATCCTCCTCCTATTCAGACCAGGTCATATCCTCCTATACAGACCAGGTCATATCCTCCTATACAGACCAGGTCATATCCTCCTATACAGACCAGGTCATATCCTCCTATACAGACCAGGTCATATCCTCCTATACAGACCAGGTCATATCCTCCTATACAGACCAGGTCATATCCTCCTATACAGACCAGGTCATATCCTCCTCCTATTCAGACCAGGTCATATCCTCCTCCTATACAGACCAGGTCATATCCTCCTATTCAGACCAGGTCATATCCTCCTCCTATACAGACCAGGTCATATCCTCCTCCTATTCAGACCAGGTCATATCCTCTTCCTATTCAGACCAGGTCATATCCTCCTCCTATACAGACCAGGTCATATCCTCCTATACAGACCAGGTCATATCCTCCTCCTATTCAGACCAGGTCATATCCTCCTCCTATACAGACCAGGTCATATCCTCCTCCTATTCAGACCAGGTCATATCCTCCTCCTATACAGACCAGGTCATATCCTGCTCCTATTCAGACCAGGTCATATCCTCCTATACAGACCAGGTCATATCCTCCTCCTATTCAGACCAGGTCATATCCTCCTCCTATACAGACCAGGTCATATCCTCCTCCTATTCAGACCAGGTCATATCCTCCTATACAGACCAGGTCATATCCTCCTCCTATACAGACCAGGTCATATCCTCCTCCTATACAGACCAGGTCATATCCTCCTCCTATTCAGACCAGGTCATATCCTCCTATACAGACCAGGTCATATCCTCCTCCTATACAGACCAGGTCATATCCTCCTCCTATTCAGACCAGGTCATATCCTCCTCCTATTCAGACCAGGTCATATCCTCCTCCTATACAGACCAGGTCATATCCTCCTCCTATTCAGACCAGGTCATATCCTCCTCCTATACAGACCAGGTCATATCCTCCTCCTATACAGACCAGGTCATATCCTCCTATTCAGACCAGGTCATATCCTCCTCCTATTCAGACCAGGTCATATCCTCCTCCTATACAGACCAGGTCATATCCTCCTCCTATACAGACCAGGTCATATCCTCCTCCTATACAGACCAGGTCATATCCTCCTATTCAGACCAGGTCATATCCTCCTCCTATTCAGACAAGGTCATATCCTCCTAATCAGACCAAGTCATATCCTCCTATACAGACAAGGTCATATCCTCCTATTCAGACCAGGTCATATCCTCCTCCTATTCATACCAGGTCATATCCTCCTATACAGACCAGGTCATATACTCCTTCTATACAGACCAGGTCACATCCTCATCCTATACAGACCAGGTCATATCCTCCTATACAGACCAGGTCATATACTCCTTCTATACAGTCCAGGTCACATCCTCATCCTATTCAGACCAGGTCATATCCTCCTCCTATACAGACCAGGTCATATCCTCCTCCTATACAGACGAGGTCATATCCTCCTCCTATTCAGACCAGGTCTTATCCTCCTCCTATTCAGACCAGGTCATATCCTCCTCCTATTCAGACCAGGTCATATCCTCCTCCTATTCAGACCAGGTCATATCCTCCTCCTATTCAGACCAGGTCATATCCTCCTCCTATTCATACCAGGTCATATCCTCCTCCTATACAGACCAGGTCATATCCTCCTACTCAGACCAGGTCATATCCTCCTCCTATTCATAATAGGTCATATCCTCCTCCTATACAGACCAGGTCATATCCTCCTATACAGACCAGGTCATATCCTCCTATACAGACCAGGTCATATCCTCCTCCTATTCAGACTAGGTCACATCCTCCTATTCAGACCAGGTCATATCCTCCTCCTATTCAGACCAGGTCATATCCTCCTATACAGACCAGGTCATATCCTCCTCCTATTCAGACCAGGTCATATCCTCCTATACAGACCAGGTCATATCCTCCTATACAGACCAGGTCATATCCTCCTCCTATTCAGACCAGGTCATATCCTCCTATTCAGACCAGGTCATATCGTCCTATTCAGACCAGGTCATATCCTCCTCCTATACAGAGCAGGTCATATCCTCCTATTCAGACCAGGTCATATCCTCCTATTCAGACCAGGTCATATCCTCCTAATCAGACCCGGTCGCATCCTCCTCCTATACAGACCAGGTCATATCCTCCTCCTATTCAGACCAGGTCATATCCTCCTCCTATACAGACCAGGTCATATCCTCCTCCTATTCAGACCAGGTCATATCCTCCTCCTATTCAGACCAGGTCATATCCTCCTCCTATTCAGACCAGGTCATATCCTCCTATTCAGACCAGGTCATATCCTCCTATTCAGACCAGGTCATATCCTCCTCCTATACAGACCAGGTCATATCCTCCTCCTATTCAGACCAGGTCATATCCTCCTATTCAGACCAGGTCATATCCTCCTATTCAGACCAGGTCATATCCTCCTATACAGACCAGGTCATATCCTCCTCCTATACAGACCAGGTCACATCCTCCTCCTATACAGACCAGGTCATATCCTCCTATACAGACCAGGTCATATCCTCCTATTCAGACCAGGTCATATCCTCCTATTCAGACCAGGTCATATCCTCCTCCTATACAGACCAGGTCATATCCTCCTCCTATTCAGACCAGGTCATATCCTCCTAATCAGACCCGGTCACATCCTCCTCCTATACAGACCAGGTCATATCCTCCTCCTATTCAGACCAGGTCATATACTCCTCCTATTCAGACCAGGTCATATCCTCCTCCTATTCATACCAGGTCATATCCTCCTCCTATACAGACCAGGTCATATCCTCCTCCTATACAGACCAGGTCATATCCTCCTCCTATACAGACCAGGTCATCTCCTCCTCCTATACAGACCAGGTCATATCCTCCTCCTATACAGACCAGGTCATATCCTCCTCCTATACAGACCAGGTCATATCCTCCTATACAGACCAGGGCATATCCTCCTATACAGACCAGGTCATATCCTCCTCCTATTCAGACCAGGGCATATCCTCCTATTCAGGCAAGGTCATATCCTCCTATTCAGACCAAGTCATATCCTCCTATACAGACAAGGTCATATCCTCCTATTCAGACCAGGTCACATCCTCATCCTATACAGACCAGGTCATATCCTCCTATACAGACCAGGTCATATCCTCCTCCTATTCAGACCAGGTCATCTCCTCCTATACAGACCAGGTCATATCCTCCTATACAGACCAGGTCATATCCTCCTAATCAGACCAGGTCATATCCTCCTTCTATACAGACCAGGTCACATCCTCATCCTATACAGACCAGGTCATATCCTCCTCCTATACAGACCAGGTCATATCCTCCTCCTATACAGACCAGGTCATATCCTCCTATACAGACCAGGGCATATCCTCCTATACAGACCAGGTCATATCCTCCTATACAGACCAGGTCATATCCTCCTATACAGACCAGGTCATTTCCTCCTATACAGACCAGGTCATATCCTCCTATACAGACCAGGTCATATCCTCCTATACAGACCAGGTCATATCCTCCTCCTATACAGACCAGGTCATATCCTCCTCCTATACAGACCAGGGCATATCCTCCTATACAGACCAGGTCATATCCTCCTATACAGACCAGGTCATATCCTCCTATACAGACCAGGTCATATCCTCCTATACAGACCAGGTCATATCCTCCTATACAGACCAGGTCATATCCTCCTCCTATTCAGACCAGGTCATATCCTCCTCCTATACAGACCAGGTCATATCCTCCTATTCAGACCAGGTCATATCCTCCTCCTATACAGACCAGGTCATATCCTCCTCCTATTCAGACCAGGTCATATCCTCTTCCTATTCAGACCAGGTCATATCCTCCTCCTATACAGACCAGGTCATATCCTCCTATACAGACCAGGTCATATCCTCCTCCTATTCAGACCAGGTCATATCCTCCTCCTATACAGACCAGGTCATATCCTCCTCCTATTCAGACCAGGTCATATCCTCCTCCTATACAGACCAGGTCATATCCTGCTCCTATTCAGACCAGGTCATATCCTCCTATACAGACCAGGTCATATCCTCCTCCTATTCAGACCAGGTCATATCCTCCTCCTATACAGACCAGGTCATATCCTCCTCCTATTCAGACCAGGTCATATCCTCCTATACAGACCAGGTCATATCCTCCTCCTATACAGACCAGGTCATATCCTCCTCCTATACAGACCAGGTCATATCCTCCTCCTATTCAGACCAGGTCATATCCTCCTATACAGACCAGGTCATATCCTCCTCCTATACAGACCAGGTCATATCCTCCTCCTATTCAGACCAGGTCATATCCTCCTCCTATTCAGACCAGGTCATATCCTCCTCCTATACAGACCAGGTCATATCCTCCTCCTATTCAGACCAGGTCATATCCTCCTCCTATACAGACCAGGTCATATCCTCCTCCTATACAGACCAGGTCATATCCTCCTATTCAGACCAGGTCATATCCTCCTCCTATTCAGACCAGGTCATATCCTCCTCCTATACAGACCAGGTCATATCCTCCTCCTATACAGACCAGGTCATATCCTCCTCCTATACAGACCAGGTCATATCCTCCTATTCAGACCAGGTCATATCCTCCTCCTATTCAGACAAGGTCATATCCTCCTAATCAGACCAAGTCATATCCTCCTATACAGACAAGGTCATATCCTCCTATTCAGACCAGGTCATATCCTCCTCCTATTCATACCAGGTCATATCCTCCTATACAGACCAGGTCATATACTCCTTCTATACAGACCAGGTCACATCCTCATCCTATACAGACCAGGTCATATCCTCCTATACAGACCAGGTCATATACTCCTTCTATACAGTCCAGGTCACATCCTCATCCTATTCAGACCAGGTCATATCCTCCTCCTATACAGACCAGGTCATATCCTCCTCCTATACAGACGAGGTCATATCCTCCTCCTATTCAGACCAGGTCTTATCCTCCTCCTATTCAGACCAGGTCATATCCTCCTCCTATTCAGACCAGGTCATATCCTCCTCCTATTCAGACCAGGTCATATCCTCCTCCTATTCAGACCAGGTCATATCCTCCTCCTATTCATACCAGGTCATATCCTCCTCCTATACAGACCAGGTCATATCCTCCTACTCAGACCAGGTCATATCCTCCTCCTATTCATAATAGGTCATATCCTCCTCCTATACAGACCAGGTCATATCCTCCTATACAGACCAGGTCATATCCTCCTATACAGACCAGGTCATATCCTCCTCCTATTCAGACTAGGTCACATCCTCCTATTCAGACCAGGTCATATCCTCCTCCTATTCAGACCAGGTCATATCCTCCTATACAGACCAGGTCATATCCTCCTATACAGACCAGGTCATATCCTCCTATACAGACCAGGTCATATCCTCCTATACAGACCAGGTCATATCCTCCTATACAGACCAGGTCATATCCTCCTATACAGACCAGGTCATATCCTCCTATACAGACCAGGTCATATCCTCCTCCTATTCAGACCAGGTCATATCCTCCTCCTATACAGACCAGGTCATATCCTCCTATTCAGACCAGGTCATATCCTCCTCCTATACAGACCAGGTCATATCCTCCTCCTATTCAGACCAGGTCATATCCTCTTCCTATTCAGACCAGGTCATATCCTCCTCCTATACAGACCAGGTCATATCCTCCTATACAGACCAGGTCATATCCTCCTCCTATTCAGACCAGGTCATATCCTCCTCCTATACAGACCAGGTCATATCCTCCTCCTATTCAGACCAGGTCATATCCTCCTCCTATACAGACCAGGTCATATCCTGCTCCTATTCAGACCAGGTCATATCCTCCTATACAGACCAGGTCATATCCTCCTCCTATTCAGACCAGGTCATATCCTCCTCCTATACAGACCAGGTCATATCCTCCTCCTATTCAGACCAGGTCATATCCTCCTATACAGACCAGGTCATATCCTCCTCCTATACAGACCAGGTCATATCCTCCTCCTATACAGACCAGGTCATATCCTCCTCCTATTCAGACCAGGTCATATCCTCCTATACAGACCAGGTCATATCCTCCTCCTATACAGACCAGGTCATATCCTCCTCCTATTCAGACCAGGTCATATCCTCCTCCTATTCAGACCAGGTCATATCCTCCTCCTATACAGACCAGGTCATATCCTCCTCCTATTCAGACCAGGTCATATCCTCCTCCTATACAGACCAGGTCATATCCTCCTCCTATACAGACCAGGTCATATCCTCCTATTCAGACCAGGTCATATCCTCCTCCTATTCAGACCAGGTCATATCCTCCTCCTATACAGACCAGGTCATATCCTCCTCCTATACAGACCAGGTCATATCCTCCTCCTATACAGACCAGGTCATATCCTCCTATTCAGACCAGGTCATATCCTCCTCCTATTCAGACAAGGTCATATCCTCCTAATCAGACCAAGTCATATCCTCCTATACAGACAAGGTCATATCCTCCTATTCAGACCAGGTCATATCCTCCTCCTATTCATACCAGGTCATATCCTCCTATACAGACCAGGTCATATACTCCTTCTATACAGACCAGGTCACATCCTCATCCTATACAGACCAGGTCATATCCTCCTATACAGACCAGGTCATATACTCCTTCTATACAGTCCAGGTCACATCCTCATCCTATTCAGACCAGGTCATATCCTCCTCCTATACAGACCAGGTCATATCCTCCTCCTATACAGACGAGGTCATATCCTCCTCCTATTCAGACCAGGTCTTATCCTCCTCCTATTCAGACCAGGTCATATCCTCCTCCTATTCAGACCAGGTCATATCCTCCTCCTATTCAGACCAGGTCATATCCTCCTCCTATTCAGACCAGGTCATATCCTCCTCCTATTCATACCAGGTCATATCCTCCTCCTATACAGACCAGGTCATATCCTCCTACTCAGACCAGGTCATATCCTCCTCCTATTCATAATAGGTCATATCCTCCTCCTATACAGACCAGGTCATATCCTCCTATACAGACCAGGTCATATCCTCCTATACAGACCAGGTCATATCCTCCTCCTATTCAGACTAGGTCACATCCTCCTATTCAGACCAGGTCATATCCTCCTCCTATTCAGACCAGGTCATATCCTCCTATACAGACCAGGTCATATCCTCCTCCTATTCAGACCAGGTCATATCCTCCTATACAGACCAGGTCATATCCTCCTATACAGACCAGGTCATATCCTCCTCCTATTCAGACCAGGTCATATCCTCCTATTCAGACCAGGTCATATCGTCCTATTCAGACCAGGTCATATCCTCCTCCTATACAGAGCAGGTCATATCCTCCTATTCAGACCAGGTCATATCCTCCTATTCAGACCAGGTCATATCCTCCTAATCAGACCCGGTCGCATCCTCCTCCTATACAGACCAGGTCATATCC
Source organism: Salvelinus fontinalis (assembly GCF_029448725.1). NCBI lineage: Eukaryota > Metazoa > Chordata > Actinopteri > Salmoniformes > Salmonidae > Salvelinus > Salvelinus fontinalis. The sequence goes on from NC_074694.1 coordinate 655,449, forward strand.
TCCTCCTATTCAGACCAGGTCATATCCTCCTCCTATACAGACCAGGTCATATCCTCCTCCTATTCAGACCAGGTCATATCCTCCTCCTATTCAGACCAGGTCATATCCTCCTCCTATTCAGACCAGGTCATATCCTCCTATTCAGACCAGGTCATATCCTCCTATTCAGACCAGGTCATATCCTCCTCCTATACAGACCAGGTCATATCCTCCTCCTATTCAGACCAGGTCATATCCTCCTATTCAGACCAGGTCATATCCTCCTATTCAGACCAGGTCATATCCTCCTATACAGACCAGGTCATATCCTCCTCCTATACAGACCAGGTCACATCCTCCTCCTATACAGACCAGGTCATATCCTCCTCCTATTCAGACCAGGTCATATCCTCCTCCTATTCAGACCAGGTCATATCCTCCTCCTATTCATACCAGGTCATATCCTCCTCCTATACAGACCAGGTCATATCCTCCTCCTATACAGACCAAGTCATATCCTCCTCCTATACAGACCAGGTCATATCCTCCTCCTATACAGACCAGGTCATATCCTCCTCCTATACAGACCAGGTCATATCCTCCTCCTATACAGACCAGGTCATATCCTCCTCCTATTCAGACCAGGTCATATCCTCCTATTCAGACCAGGTCATATCCTCATATTCAGACCAGGTCATATCCTCCTATTCAGACCAGGTCATATCCTCCTCCTATTCAGACCAGGTCATATCCTCCTCCTATTCAGACCAGGTCATATCCTCCTCCTATACAGACCAGGTCATATCCTCCTATTCAGACCAGGTCATTTCCTCCTAATCAGACCCGGTCACATCCTCCTCCTATACAGACCAGGTCATATCCACCTCCTATTCAGACCAGGTCATATCCTCCTCCAATACAGACCAGGTCATATCCTCCTATTCAGACCAGGTCATATCCTCCTCCTATACAGACCAGGTCATATCCTCCTCCTATACAGACCAGGTCATATCCTCCTCCTATACAGACCAGGTCATATCCTCCTATACAGACCAAGGCATATCCTCCTATACAGACCAGGTCATATCCTCCTATACAGACCAGGTCATATCCTCCTATACAGACCAGGTCATATCCTCCTATTCAGACCAGGTCATATCCTCCTATACAGACCAGGTCATATCCTCCTATTCAGACCAGGTCATATCCTCCTATTCAGACCAGGTCATATCCTCCTCCTATTCAGACCAGGTCATATCCTCGTCCTATTGAGACCAGGTCATATCCTCCTATTCAGACAAGGTCATATCCTCCTCCAATACAGACCAGGTCATATCCTCCTCCTATTCAGACCAGGTCATATCCTCCTCCTATTCAGACCAGGTCATATCCTCCTCCTATACAGACCAGGTCATATCCTCCTATTCAGACCAGGTCATATACTCTAATTCAGACCAGGTCATATCCTCCTATTCAGACCAGGTCATATCCTCCTATTCAGACCAGGTCACATCCTCCTCCTATTCAGACCAGGTCATATCCTCCTATTCAGACCAGGTCACATCCTCCTCCTATTCAGACCAGGTCATATACTCCTATTCAGACCAGGTCATATCCTCCTATTCAGACCAGGTCATATCCTTCTCCTATACAGACCAGGTCATGTCCTCCTATACAGACCAGGGCATATCCTCCTATACAGACCAGGTCATATCCTCCTCCTATACAGACCAGGTCCTATCCTCCTATTCAGACCAGGTCACATCCTCCTCCTATTCAGACCAGGTCATATCCTCCTATACAGACCAGGTCATATACTCCTTCTATACAGACCAGGTCACATCCTCATCCTATACAGACCAGGTCATATCCTCCTATACAGACCAGGTCATATCCTCCTCCTATTCAGACCAGGTCATATCCTCCTCCTATTCAGACCAGGTCATATCCTCCTCCTATTCAGACCAGGTCATATCCTCCTCCTATTCAGACCAGGTCATATCCTCCTCCTATTCAGACCAGGTCATATCCTCCTCCTATACAGACCAGGTCATATCCTCCTCCTATTCAGACCATGTCATATCCTCCTCCTATTCATACCAGGTCATATCCTCCTCCTATACAGACCAGGTCATATCCTCCTACTCAGACCAGGTCATATCCTCCTCCTATTCAGACCAGGTCATATCCTCCTCCTATACAGACCAGGTCATATCCTCCTATACAGACCAGGTCATATCCTCCTATACAGACCAGGTCATATCCTCCTCCTATTCAGACCAGGTCACATCTTCCTATTCAGACCAGGTCATATCCTCCTATACAGACCAGGTCATATCCTCCTCCTATTCAGACCAGGTCATATCCTCCTATACAGACCAGGTCATATCCTCCTATACAGACCAGGTCATATCCTCCTATTCAGACCAGGTCATATCCTCCTATTCAGACCAGGTCATATCCTCCTCCTATACAGACCAGGTCATATCCTCCTCCTATTCAGACCAGGTCATATCCTCCTATTCAGACCAGGTCATATCCTCCTAATCAGACCCGGTCACATCCTCCTCCTATACAGACCAGGTCATATCCTCCTCCTATTCAGACCAGGTCATATACTCCTCCTATTCAGACCAGGTCATATCCTCCTCCTATTCATACCAGGTCATATCCTCCTCCTATACAGACCAAGTCATATCCTCCTCCTATACAGACCAGGTCATATCCTCCTCCTATACAGACCAGGTCATATCCTCCTCCTATACAGACCAGGTCATATCCTCCTCCTATACAGACCAAGTCATATCCTCCTCCTATACAGACCAGGTCATATCCTCCTCCTATACAGACCAGGTCATATCCTCCTCCTATACAGACCAAGTCATATCCTCCTCCTATACAGACCAGGTCATATCCTCCTCCTATACAGACCAGGTCATATCCTCCTCCTATACAGACCAGGTCATATCCTCCTCCTATACAGACCAGGTCATATCCTCCTCCTATTCAGACCAGGTCATATCCTCCTATTCAGACCAGGTCATATCCTCATATTCAGACCAGGTCATATCCTCCTATTCAGACCAGGTCATATCCTCCTCCTATTCAGACCAGGTCATATCCTCCTCCTATTCAGACCAGGTCATATCCTCCTCCTATACAGACCAGGTCATATCCTCCTATTCAGACCAGGTCATTTCCTCCTAATCAGACCCGGTCACATCCTCCTCCTATACAGACCAGGTCATATCCACCTCCTATTCAGACCAGGTCATATCCTCCTCCAATACAGACCAGGTCATATCCTCCTATTCAGACCAGGTCATATCCTCCTCCTATACAGACCAGGTCATATCCTCCTCCTATACAGACCAGGTCATATCCTCCTCCTATACAGACCAGGTCATATCCTCCTATACAGACCAAGGCATATCCTCCTATACAGACCAGGTCATATCCTCCTATACAGACCAGGTCATATCCTCCTATACAGACCAGGTCATATCCTCCTATTCAGACCAGGTCATATCCTCCTATACAGACCAGGTCATATCCTCCTATTCAGACCAGGTCATATCCTCCTATTCAGACCAGGTCATATCCTCCTCCTATTCAGACCAGGTCATATCCTCGTCCTATTGAGACCAGGTCATATCCTCCTATTCAGACAAGGTCATATCCTCCTATTCAGACCAAGTCATATCCTCCTATACAGACAAGGTCATATCCTCCTATTCAGACCAGGTCATATCCTCCTTCTATACAGACCAGGTCACATCCTCATCCTATACAGACCAGGTCATATCCTCCTATACAGACCAGGTCATATCCTCCTCCTATTCAGACCAGGTCATATCCTCCTATACAGACCAGGTCATATACTCCTTCTATACAGACCAGGTCACATCCTCATCCTATTCAGACCAGGTCACATCCTCCTCGTATACAGACCAGGTCATATCCTCCTCCTATACAGACCAGGTCATATCCTCCTCCTATTCAGACCAGGTCATATCCTCCTCCTATTCAGACCAGGTCATATCCTCCTCCTATTCAGACCAGGTCATATCCTCCTCCTATTCAGACCAGGTCATATCCTCCTCCTATACAGACCAGGTCATATCCTCCTCCTATACAGACCAGGTCATATCCTCCTCCTATTCAGACCATGTCATATCCTCCTCCTATTCATACCAGGTCATATCCTCCTCCTATACAGACCAGGTCATATCCTCCTACTCAGACCAGGTCATATCCTCCTCCTATTCAGACCAGGTCATATCCTCCTCCTATACAGACCAGGTCATATCCTCCTATACAGACCAAGTCATATCCTCCTATACAGACCAGGTCATATCCTCCTCCTATTCAGACCAGGTCACATCTTCCTATTCAGACCAGGTCATATCCTCCTCCTATTCAAACCAGGTCATATCCTCCTATACAGACCAGGTCATATCCTCCTCCTATTCAGACCAGGTCATATCCTCCTATACAGACCAGGTCATATCCTCCTATACAGACCAGGTCATATCCTCCTATTCAGACCAGGTCATATCCTCCTATTCAGACCAGGTCATATCCTCCTCCTATACAGACCAGGTCATATCCTCCTCCTATTCAGACCAGGTCATATCCTCCTATTCAGACCAGGTCATATCCTCCTAATCAGACCCGGTCACATCCTCCTCCTATACAGACCAGGTCATATCCTCCTCCTATTCAGACCAGGTCATATACTCCTCCTATTCAGACCAGGTCATATCCTCCTCCTATTCATACCAGGTCATATCCTCCTCCTATACAGACCAGGTCATATCCTCCTCCTATACAGACCAGGTCATATCCTCCTCCTATACAGACCAGGTCATATCCTCCTCCTATACAGACCAGGTCATATCCTCCTCCTATACAGACCAGGTCATATCCTCCTCCTATACAGACCAGGTCATATCCTCCTATACAGACCAGGGCATATCCTCCTATACAGACCAGGTCATATCCTCCTCCTATTCAGACCAGGGCATATCCTCCTATTCAGGCAAGGTCATATCCTCCTATTCAGACCAAGTCATATCCTCCTATACAGACAAGGTCATATCCTCCTATTCAGACCAGGTCACATCCTCATCCTATACAGACCAGGTCATATCCTCCTATACAGACCAGGTCATATCCTCCTCCTATTCAGACCAGGTCATCTCCTCCTATACAGACCAGGTCATATCCTCCTATACAGACCAGGTCATATCCTCCTAATCAGACCAGGTCATATCCTCCTTCTATACAGACCAGGTCACATCCTCATCCTATACAGACCAGGTCATATCCTCCTCCTATACAGACCAGGTCATATCCTCCTCCTATACAGACCAGGTCATATCCTCCTATACAGACCAGGGCATATCCTCCTATACAGACCAGGTCATATCCTCCTATACAGACCAGGTCATATCCTCCTATACAGACCAGGTCATATCCTCCTATACAGACCAGGTCATATCCTCCTATACAGACCAGGTCATATCCTCCTATACAGACCAGGTCATATCCTCCTCCTATACAGACCAGGTCATATCCTCCTCCTATACAGACCAGGGCATATCCTCCTATACAGACCAGGTCATATCCTCCTATACAGACCAGGTCATATCCTCCTATACAGACCAGGTCATATCCTCCTATACAGACCAGGTCATATCCTCCTATACAGACCAGGTCATATCCTCCTATACAGACCAGGTCATATCCTCCTATACAGACCAGGTCATATCCTCCTCCTATTCAGACCAGGTCATATCCTCCTCCTATACAGACCAGGTCATATCCTCCTATTCAGACCAGGTCATATCCTCCTCCTATACAGACCAGGTCATATCCTCCTCCTATTCAGACCAGGTCATATCCTCTTCCTATTCAGACCAGGTCATATCCTCCTCCTATACAGACCAGGTCATATCCTCCTATACAGACCAGGTCATATCCTCCTCCTATTCAGACCAGGTCATATCCTCCTCCTATACAGACCAGGTCATATCCTCCTCCTATTCAGACCAGGTCATATCCTCCTCCTATACAGACCAGGTCATATCCTGCTCCTATTCAGACCAGGTCATATCCTCCTATACAGACCAGGTCATATCCTCCTCCTATTCAGACCAGGTCATATCCTCCTCCTATACAGACCAGGTCATATCCTCCTCCTATTCAGACCAGGTCATATCCTCCTATACAGACCAGGTCATATCCTCCTCCTATACAGACCAGGTCATATCCTCCTCCTATACAGACCAGGTCATATCCTCCTCCTATTCAGACCAGGTCATATCCTCCTATACAGACCAGGTCATATCCTCCTCCTATACAGACCAGGTCATATCCTCCTCCTATTCAGACCAGGTCATATCCTCCTCCTATTCAGACCAGGTCATATCCTCCTCCTATACAGACCAGGTCATATCCTCCTCCTATTCAGACCAGGTCATATCCTCCTCCTATACAGACCAGGTCATATCCTCCTCCTATACAGACCAGGTCATATCCTCCTATTCAGACCAGGTCATATCCTCCTCCTATTCAGACCAGGTCATATCCTCCTCCTATACAGACCAGGTCATATCCTCCTCCTATACAGACCAGGTCATATCCTCCTCCTATACAGACCAGGTCATATCCTCCTATTCAGACCAGGTCATATCCTCCTCCTATTCAGACAAGGTCATATCCTCCTAATCAGACCAAGTCATATCCTCCTATACAGACAAGGTCATATCCTCCTATTCAGACCAGGTCATATCCTCCTCCTATTCATACCAGGTCATATCCTCCTATACAGACCAGGTCATATACTCCTTCTATACAGACCAGGTCACATCCTCATCCTATACAGACCAGGTCATATCCTCCTATACAGACCAGGTCATATACTCCTTCTATACAGTCCAGGTCACATCCTCATCCTATTCAGACCAGGTCATATCCTCCTCCTATACAGACCAGGTCATATCCTCCTCCTATACAGACGAGGTCATATCCTCCTCCTATTCAGACCAGGTCTTATCCTCCTCCTATTCAGACCAGGTCATATCCTCCTCCTATTCAGACCAGGTCATATCCTCCTCCTATTCAGACCAGGTCATATCCTCCTCCTATTCAGACCAGGTCATATCCTCCTCCTATTCATACCAGGTCATATCCTCCTCCTATACAGACCAGGTCATATCCTCCTACTCAGACCAGGTCATATCCTCCTCCTATTCATAATAGGTCATATCCTCCTCCTATACAGACCAGGTCATATCCTCCTATACAGACCAGGTCATATCCTCCTATACAGACCAGGTCATATCCTCCTCCTATTCAGACTAGGTCACATCCTCCTATTCAGACCAGGTCATATCCTCCTCCTATTCAGACCAGGTCATATCCTCCTATACAGACCAGGTCATATCCTCCTCCTATTCAGACCAGGTCATATCCTCCTATACAGACCAGGTCATATCCTCCTATACAGACCAGGTCATATCCTCCTCCTATTCAGACCAGGTCATATCCTCCTATTCAGACCAGGTCATATCGTCCTATTCAGACCAGGTCATATCCTCCTCCTATACAGAGCAGGTCATATCCTCCTATTCAGACCAGGTCATATCCTCCTATTCAGACCAGGTCATATCCTCCTAATCAGACCCGGTCGCATCCTCCTCCTATACAGACCAGGTCATATCCTCCTCCTATTCAGACCAGGTCATATCCTCCTCCTATACAGACCAGGTCATATCCTCCTCCTATTCAGACCAGGTCATATCCTCCTCCTATTCAGACCAGGTCATATCCTCCTCCTATTCAGACCAGGTCATATCCTCCTATTCAGACCAGGTCATATCCTCCTATTCAGACCAGGTCATATCCTCCTCCTATACAGACCAGGTCATATCCTCCTCCTATTCAGACCAGGTCATATCCTCCTATTCAGACCAGGTCATATCCTCCTATTCAGACCAGGTCATATCCTCCTATACAGACCAGGTCATATCCTCCTCCTATACAGACCAGGTCACATCCTCCTCCTATACAGACCAGGTCATATCCTCCTCCTATTCAGACCAGGTCATATCCTCCTCCTATTCATACCAGGTCATATCCTCCTCCTATACAGACCAGGTCATATCCTCCTCCTATACAGACCAGGTCATATCCTCCTCCTATACAGACCAGGTCATATCCTCCTCCTATACAGACCAGGTCATATCCTCCTCCTTTACAGACCAGGTCATATCCTCCTCCTATACAGACCAGGTCAGATCCTCCTCCTATTCAGACCAGGTCATATCCTCCTCCTATTCAGACCAGGTCATATCCTCCTCCTATTCAGACCAGGTCATATCCTCCTATTCAGACCAGGTCATATCCTCCTATTCAGACCAGGTCATATCCTCCACCTATACAGACCAGGTCATATCCTCCTCCTATTCAGACCAGGTCATATCCTCCTATTCAGACCAGGTCATATCCTCCTATTCAGACCAGGTCATATCCTCCTATACAGACCAGGTCATATCCTCCTCCTATACAGACCAGGTCACATCCTCCTCCTATTCAGACCAGGTCATATCCTCCTCCAATACAGACCAGGTCATATCCTCCTCCTATTCAGACCAGGTCATATCCTCCTCCTATTCAGACCAGGTCATATCCTCCTCCTATTCATACCAAGTCATATCCTCCTCCTATACAGACCAGGTCATATCCTCCTCCTATACAGACCAGGTCATATCCTCCTCTTATACAGACCAGGTCATATCCTCCTCCTATACAGACCAGGTCATATCCTCCTCCTTTACAGACCAGGTCATATCCTCCTCCTATACAGACCAGGTCATATCCTCCTCCTATTCAGACCAGGTCATATCCTCCTCCTATTCAGACCAGGTCATATCCTCCTCCTATTCAGACCAGGTCATATCCTCCTATTCAGACCAGGTCATATCCTCCTATTCAGACCAGGTCATATCCTCCTCCTATACAGACCAGGTCATATCCTCCTCCTATTCAGACCAGGTCATATCCTCCTATTCAGACCAGGTCATATCCTCCTATTCAGACCAGGTCATATCCTCCTATTCAGACCAGGTCATATCCTCCTCCTATTCAGACCAGGTCATATCCTCCTCCTATTCAGACCAGGTCATATCCTCCTATTCAGACCAGGTCATATCCTCCTATACAGACCAGGTCATATCCTCCTCCTATACAGACCAGGTCATATCCTCCTATTCAGACCAGGTCATATCCTCCTCCTATTCAGACCAGGTCATATCCTCCTATACAGACCAAGTCATATCCTCCTATTCAGACCAAGTCATATCCTCCTCCTATACAGACCAAGTCATATCCTCCTATACAGACAAGGTCATATCCTCCTATTCAGACCAGGTCATATCCTCCTCCTATTCAGACCAGGTCATATCCTCCTATACAGACCAGGTCATATACTCCTTCTATACAGACCAGGTCACATCCTCATCCTATACAGACCAGGTCATATCCTCCTATACAGACCAGGTCATATCCTCCTCCTATTCAGACCAGGTCATATCCTCCTATACAGACCAGGTCATATACTCCTTCTATACAGACCAGGTCACATCCTCATCCTATTCAGACCAGGTCATATCCTCCTCCTATACAGACCAGGTCATATCCTCCTCCTATACAGACCAGGTCATATCCTCCTCATATTCAGACCAGGTCATATCCTCCTCCTATTCAGACCAGGTCATATCCTCCTCCTATTCAGACCAGGTCATATCCTCCTCCTATTCAGACCAGGTCATATCCTCCTCCTATTCAGACCAGGTCATATCCTCCTCCTATACAGACCAGGTCATATCCTCCTCCTATACAGACCAGGTCATATCCTCCTCCTATTCAGAATTGGTCATATCCTCCTCCTATTCATACCAGGTCATATCCTCCTCCTATACAGACCAGGTCATATCCTCCTACTCAGACCAGGTCATATCCTCCTCCTATTCAGACCAGGTCATATCCTCCTCCTATACAGACCAGGTCATATCCTCCTATACAGACCAGGTCATATCCTCCTATACAGACCAGGTCATATCCTCCTCCTATTCAGACCAGGTCACATCCTCCTATTCAGACCAGGTCATATCCTCCTCCTATTCAGACCAGGTCATATCCTCCTATACAGACCAGGTCATATCCTCCTCCTATTCAGACCAGGTCATATCCTCCTATACAGACCAGGTCATATCCTCCTATACAGACCAGGTCATATCCTCCTCCTATTCAGACCAGGTCATATCCTCCTCCTATTCATACCAGGTCATATCCTCCTCCTATACAGACCAGGTCATATCCTCCTCCTATACTGACCAGGTCATATCCTCCTCCTATCAGACCAGGTCATATCCTCCTCCTATACAGACCAGGTCATATCCTCCTCCTATACAGACCAGGTCATATCCTCCTCCTATACAGACCAGGTCATATCCTCCTCCTATTCAGACCAGGTCATATCCTCCTCCTATTCAGACCAGGTCATATCCTCCTCCTATTCAGACCAGGTCATATCCTCCTATTCAGACCAGGTCATATCCTCCTATTCAGACCAGGTCATATCCTCCTCCTATACAGACCAGGTTATATCCTCCTCCTATTCAGACCAGGTCATATCCTCCTATTCAGACCAGGTCATATCCTCCTCCTATTCAGACCAGGTCATATCCTCCTCCTATTCAGACCAGGTCATATACTCCCATACAGACCAGGTCATATCCTCCTCCTATTCAGACCAGGTCATATCCTCCTCCTATTCAGACCAGGTCATAACCTCCTCCTATACAGACCAGGTCATATTCTCCTATACAGACCAGGTCATATCCTCCTATACAGACCAGGTCATATCCTCCTCCTATTCAGACCAGGTCATATCCTCCTCCTATACAGACCAGGTCATATCCTCCTCCTATTCAGACCAGGTCATATCCTCCTCCTATACAGACCAGGTCATATCCTACTCCTATACAGACCAGGTCATATCCTCCTCCTATACAGACCAGGTCATATCCTCCTCCTATACAGACCAGGTCATATCCTCCTCCTATTCAGACCAGGTCATATCCTCCTCCTATTCAATCCAGGTCATATCCTCCTCCTATTCAGACCAGGTCATATCCTCCTCCTATTCAGACCAGGTCATATTCTCCTCCTATACAGACCAGGTCTAATCCTCCTCCTATTCAGACCAGGTCATATCCTCCTATACAGACCAGGTCATATACTCCTTTTCAGACCAGGTCATATACTCCTCCTTTATAGACCAGGTCATATCCTCCTCCTATACAGACCAGGTCATATCCTCCTCCTATACAGACCAGGTCATATCCTCCTATTCAGACCAGGTCATAACCTCCTATTCAGACCAGGTCATATCCTCCTATTCAGACCAGGTCATATCCTCCTATTCAGACCAAGTCATATCCTCCTTCTATTCAGACCAGGTCATATCCTCCTATACAGACCAGGTCATATCCTCCTCCTATTCAGACCAGGTCATATCCTCCTATACAGACCAGGTCATATCCTTCTATTCAGACCAGGTCATATCCTCCTATTCAGACCAAGTCATATCCTCCTTCTATTCAGACCAGGCCATATCCTCCTCCTATTCAGACCAGGTCATATCCTCCTCCTATACAGACCAGGTCATATCCTCCTACTCAGACCAGGTCATATCCTCCTCCTATTCAGACCAGGTCATATCCTCCTCCTATACAGACCAGGTCATATCCTCCTATACAGACCAGGTCATATCCTCCTATACAGACCAGGTCATATCCTCCTCCTATTCAGACCAGGTCACATCCTCCTATTCAGACCAGGTCATATCCTCCTCCTATTCAGACCAGGTCATATCCTCCTATACAGACCAGGTCATATCCTCCTCCTATTCAGACCAGGTCATATCCTCCTATACAGACCAGGTCATATCCTCCTATACAGACCAGGTCATATCCTCCTCCTATTCAGACCAGGTCATATCCTCCTATTCAGACCAGGTCATATCGTCCTATTCAGACCAGGTCATATCCTCCTCCTATACAGACCAGGTCATATCCTCCTATTCAGACCAGGTCATATCCTCCTATTCAGACCAGGCCATATCCTCCTCCTATTCAGACCAGGTCATATCCTCCTCCTATTCAGACCAGGTCATATCCTCCTCCTATTCAGACCAGGTCATATCCTCCTCCTATTCAGACCAGGTCATATCCTCCTCCTATTCAGACCAGGTCATATCCTCCTCCTATTCAGACCAGGTCATATCCTCCTCCTATTCAGACCAGGTCATATCCTCCTCCTATTCAGACCAGGTCATATCCTCCTCCTATTCAGACCAGGTCATATCCTCCTATACAGACCAGGTCATATCCTCCTATACAGACCAGGTCATATCCTCCTATACAGACCAGGTCATATCCTCCTATACAGACCAGGTCATATCCTCCTCCTATTCAGACCAGGTCATATCCTCCTCCTATTCAGACCAGGTCATATCCTCCTCCTATTCAGACCAGGTCATATCCTCCTCCTATACAGACCAGGTCATATCCTCCTCCTATACAGACCAGGTCATATCCTCCTCCTATACAGACCAGGTCATATCCTCCTCCTATACAGACCAGGTCATATCCTCCTCCTATTCAGACCAGGTCATATCCTCCTCCTATTCAGACCAGGTCATATCCTCCTCCTATGCAGACCAGGTCATATCCTCCTATACAGACCAGGTCATATCCTCCTATTCAGACCAGGTCATATCCTCCTATTCAGACCAAGTCATATCCTCCTTCTATTCAGACCAGGCCATATCCTCCTCCTATTCAGACCAGGTCATATCCTCCTCCTATTCAGACCAGGTCATATCCTCCTCCTATTCAGACCAGGTCATATCCTCCTCCTATTCATACCAGGTCATATCCTCCTCCTATTCAGACCAGGTCATATCCTCCTCCTATTCAGACCAGGTCATATCCTCCTCCTATTCAGACCAGGTCATATCCTCCTATACAGACCAGGTCATATCCTCCTATACAGACCAGGTCATATCCTCCTATACAGACCAGGTCATATCCTCCTATTCAGACCAGGTCATATCCTCCTCCTATTCAGACCAGGTCATATCCTCCTCCTATTCAGACCAGGTCAAATCCTCCTCCTATACAGACCAGGTCATATCCTCCTCCTATACAGACCAGGTCATATCCTCCTCCTATTCAGACCAGGTCATATCCTCCTCCTATTCAGACCAGGTCATATCCTCCTCCTATTCAGACCAGGTCATATCCTCCTCCTATTCAGACCAGGTCACATCCTCCTCCTATTCAGACCAGGTCATATCCTCCTATAAAGACCAGGTCATATCCTCCTATAGAGACCAGGTCATATCCTCCTCCTATTCAGACCAGGTCATATCCTCCTCCTATTCAGACCAGGTCATATCCTCCTCCTATACAGACCAGGTCATATCCTCCTCCTATTCAGACCAGGTCATATCCTCCTCCTATACAGACCAGGTCATATCCTCCTCCTATACAGACCAGGTCATATCCTCCTCCTATACAGACCAGGTCATATCCTCCTCCTATACAGACCAGGTCATATCCTCCTCCTATTCAGACCAGGTCATATCCTCCTCCTATTCAGACCAGGTCATATCCTCCTCCTATTCAGACCAGGTCATATCCTCCTCCTATTCAGACCAGGTCATATTCTCCTCCTATACAGACCAGGTCATATCCTCCTCCTATTCAGACCAGGTCATATCCTCCTCCTATTCAGACCAGGTCAAATCCTCCTCCTATACAGACCAGGTCATATCCTCCTCCTATACAGACCAGGTCATATCCTCCTCCTATACAGACCAGGTCATATCCTCCTCCTATTCAGACCAGGTCATATCCTCCTCCTATTCAGACCAGGTCATATCCTCCTCCTATTCAGACCAGGTCATATCCTCCTATTCAGACCAGGTCATATCCTCCTATTCAGACCAGGTCATATCCTCCTCCTATACAGACCAGGTTATATCCTCCTCCTATTCAGACCAGGTCATATCCTCCTATTCAGACCAGGTCATATCCTCCTCCTATTCAGACCAGGTCATATCCTCCTCCTATTCAGACCAGGTCATATACTCCCATACAGACCAGGTCATATCCTCCTCCTATTCAGACCAGGTCATATCCTCCTCCTATTCAGACCAGGTCATAACCTCCTCCTATACAGACCAGGTCATATTCTCCTATACAGACCAGGTCATATCCTCCTATACAGACCAGGTCATATCCTCCTCCTATTCAGACCAGGTCATATCCTCCTCCTATACAGACCAGGTCATATCCTCCTCCTATTCAGACCAGGTCATATCCTCCTCCTATACAGACCAGGTCATATCCTACTCCTATACAGACCAGGTCATATCCTCCTCCTATACAGACCAGGTCATATCCTCCTCCTATACAGACCAGGTCATATCCTCCTCCTATTCAGACCAGGTCATATCCTCCTCCTATTCAATCCAGGTCATATCCTCCTCCTATTCAGACCAGGTCATATCCTCCTCCTATTCAGACCAGGTCATATTCTCCTCCTATACAGACCAGGTCTAATCCTCCTCCTATTCAGACCAGGTCATATCCTCCTATACAGACCAGGTCATATACTCCTTTTCAGACCAGGTCATATACTCCTCCTTTATAGACCAGGTCATATCCTCCTCCTATACAGACCAGGTCATATCCTCCTCCTATACAGACCAGGTCATATCCTCCTATTCAGACCAGGTCATAACCTCCTATTCAGACCAGGTCATATCCTCCTATTCAGACCAGGTCATATCCTCCTATTCAGACCAAGTCATATCCTCCTTCTATTCAGACCAGGTCATATCCTCCTATACAGACCAGGTCATATCCTCCTCCTATTCAGACCAGGTCATATCCTCCTATACAGACCAGGTCATATCCTTCTATTCAGACCAGGTCATATCCTCCTATTCAGACCAAGTCATATCCTCCTTCTATTCAGACCAGGCCATATCCTCCTCCTATTCAGACCAGGTCATATCCTCCTCCTATACAGACCAGGTCATATCCTCCTACTCAGACCAGGTCATATCCTCCTCCTATTCAGACCAGGTCATATCCTCCTCCTATACAGACCAGGTCATATCCTCCTATACAGACCAGGTCATATCCTCCTATACAGACCAGGTCATATCCTCCTCCTATTCAGACCAGGTCACATCCTCCTATTCAGACCAGGTCATATCCTCCTCCTATTCAGACCAGGTCATATCCTCCTATACAGACCAGGTCATATCCTCCTCCTATTCAGACCAGGTCATATCCTCCTATACAGACCAGGTCATATCCTCCTATACAGACCAGGTCATATCCTCCTCCTATTCAGACCAGGTCATATCCTCCTATTCAGACCAGGTCATATCGTCCTATTCAGACCAGGTCATATCCTCCTCCTATACAGACCAGGTCATATCCTCCTATTCAGACCAGGTCATATCCTCCTATTCAGACCAGGCCATATCCTCCTCCTATTCAGA